>NC_048222.1:98229403-98259001 GCF_002007445.2 Ailuropoda melanoleuca | reverse complement strand
AGTAAGGAGGGCATGTATTGCATGGTGCACTGGGTGTTATACGCAACTAATGAAGCATCAAACTTTATATCAGAATCCGGGGATGTACTGTATGGTGATTAACATAATATAATAAAAAATCATTAAAAAAAAAAAGAAATTTGCCTCATTAAAAAACAAAACAAAAACAAAAAACTCACAAATATAACCTATTTTATTCAACTTTAATGAGGTATAATGTGCGTCCAATAAAATTCTCCCACTTAGGTGAACAGTGTTACTCTTAGTAACTTACTGAATCATACATTAAGTATTTATTGGGTGGATCCCTTGCATCTGAGGCAGGCTAGGCCTCGGAACACATGAATAAAGCAGCCATGGAACTTAATCAGAAAATCCCAAGATATCGAGTAAAAATTTTAGAGGGCTATAAAGGAAAATTAGGGGGTGCTATGAGGGGATACAGTAAGGGGTCTGATCATGAAAGATAATCCATAAAATGAGGCCTCATCTAAATCAGTTGCTAGTAGTGAAAACAAAAGCTGTATGAGAAAGTTTTTTATTTGGATGACTTTTTTTTTAAAAGCACAATTTGTATCTTACATCTTTGCTAAACTCAGCTATTAGCTCTAATTGGTTTCTTACAGATTTCTTAGGATTTTCCATGTAGCCATTCATGATGTCAGCAAATAAAGAATTTTACTTCCTATTTTTCAATCCAAGTGCCATTCATCTTTTCTTTGCTTTATGGCCCTCCAGTGTATTTTGAATAGAAGTGATAAAAGGTGACACCATGGTCTCTCTCCCAATCTTAGGGGGAAAGCATTCAATCTTTCATCATTAAATATAGTATAAGCTATATGTTTTTTTCTTCTTTTTCCCAAATGCTCTTTCTCAGGTTGTGAAATTACCTGAGATTACTACAAATCTCAGATTACTGAGATTACTTGAAATTTCTGTTTGTAGTTTCCTGAGAGTTTTTATCAAGAAAGAATGCTATATTTTGTGAAAAAAATTTTTTGCATCTTTTGTGATGATTTTTTTTCTTTTTATTCTGGTAATATGGCATATTACATTAATTTTCAAATAATTAACCTATGTTGCATTCCTGTGGTAACACTACTTGGTCATGATGTGTTATTAGTCTCTCTATATATTGTTGGATTTAATTTGCTTTCATGTTCATGAGGGATATTGGTCTGTAATATCAGGGTAGTGGCTTTAAAAAGTTTGCTAACAATTGATACTATTCTTCAGTTTTTGGTAGAATTCAAAAGTAAAGCTATCTAAGCTTCATTTTCTTTAACATATATTGGTTGATTCAAGTCATCTATTTCTTCTTGAGTGAATTTTCTTAATTTTTGTCTTTCAAGGAATTTACTCATTTCATGTACATTGAGACATTATTGGCATAATATTGTTTATAATATTTCTTCATTCTCCTCTTCATATCTATAGGATCTATAGTGATGTCCACCTTCTCATTCCTGATATTGGTAATTTGTTTCTTCTCTTTTTATGAACATTCTAGCTAAAAGTTTATCAATTTGATTCATCTATGCAACAAATTAGCTCTAGATTTACTTGAGTTTTCTCCATCCTGTTTCTCTCTTCAATTCATTGATTTATTTTCTTCTCTATGATTAATTCTGTTTCTTGTACATTTTTGACTTGCTCTTATTCTCCACCCCTTCCTCTTTTTCTAGATCTCCAGTTATACATACATATATTCTATTTGCCTTGACCATCCCAAATTCTTATTTCTGTCTACTTAACTCAGGATGCCTGCTGGGCTCTGTGTTCCCCCTTACAGCACTGCAGCCTGCAAACTCTATATAGCAGTAAAATTGAAGAATTACAGTACTCAACTTATTTGTTTCCCCTTCTGACAGGGATCATGGTCATGTCCTGCCTGTGGTCCAACATTTCATACATTTTACCCGTTTTGCTATTTCTTTAATGTATAAAGATTAACATGGTTCCTATTACTCCATTTTTATTGGCAGTAGAAATCCTCTAATTAGCATTTTGTTACATTTTAATTTCAACTTCTCTTTTGTCACATTTTCATGAAAAGCAACATCAAAGAATAATTACCCATTGTAGTTTGTTGAATATGGCTCCCGAAGAAATATAACTAAGTCGTAATTTTCAGTGCCTGTGAGTATGACCTTATCTAGAAATAGGGTCTTTGCAGATGTAATTAAATTAAGAATCTCAGGATGTGATCATCTTGGATTTAGGATGGACTCAAAATCCAATAACTATTATCCTCATAAGAGAAAGGAAAGAGATATTTGATACAGAAACACAGAGAAGAAGGCCATATGAAGATGGAGGCAGAGATTGAAGTGATGTAACTGCAATCCAAGGAAGGCCAAGGGTTGTGGGAAGCCACTGGAAGCTAAGAGACAGGCATGGAAAGGGGTTCTCCTTCAGATCCCCTAGAAGGAACCAACCTTGCCGGACTTTCAGCCACTAACTGTGAAAGAATAAATTTCTGTTGTTTTAAGGCATCAAGTTTGTGATAATTTATGGTCCTATCCCTAGGAAACTAATCCAATGAGCATACAAAATAAGACACACAAATGCAACCCATAACGTTTAATACTGGCAATACTACTACTCAGATAAAGATGTTGGCTAAGCTGCAAAGCAAACATAGAATAAGTAGAAAAATTACATGTTGTGAAGGTCTCAAAAAGTGGCTTTTTGTCTTAACAGAGTTGAGAATTTCATCTTTAGATAGTACAGGATGGGCATACCTCTCTTCTTCTATAAAATGAAATAGAATATGCCAAGTGATTTTTGTTTGTTTGTTTGTTTGTTTGTTTGTAAGAAAGAAAGAAATGAACCAGATGACCTGGAATGTTGTATAAAGCATTTTAGGCACACATCTCTGTATAGAAAAACTGTGACAGGAATTAGATAAAAGGAGTAGGATTTTTTTTTTTAAGTTTCTTGATATCGACAGAAAGATTTTTTTTAGCAAACAAAGGACATCAGAGCTAGCTCGGTTGTTTTTTAGCTACTGAAGTCCTCATGTGGGAATGCATCTCTTTTTTTTTCCTGTTGAAGACGGACTGTCTCTCTGGACAACAGTTAAACTCCTATCTTTTTAAGCATCCTGAGGAAAGTGAAAAATAAAATTGAACAGAGAATTTTAATATGTGTGTTGTGACTTATCATTTGTTTACATTGATGCTAGAGTAACCTTTATATGTATATGTGTGTGTGTATACACATATATATATATGAAGAAAATTATTAAAAATAATTGGCTCACATGATTACAAAGGTTGAGAAATCTCAAGATCTGCAGTTGGCAATCTGGAGCCCTGGGAGAGGTCATGATATAGTTACAGTCTAAGTCGGAAACCTGAGAAGGGGAAGCTTTGATGGTATAAATTGCTGTCTGCATTTGAAAACCTGAGAACCAGGATAGCCAATGCACTAAGTTGTACTCTGAATCCAGGTCCTCCAAAGGCAGGAGAAAACCCACATTCCAGCTCAAAGACATTCAGGCTGACAGTGAATTCCCTCTTACTCAGCCTTTAATGAATTGGATGAGGCCTCTGACATGCGGGCGGGCAATCTGTTTTACTCATTCTACCAGTTCAAATGTTAATCTCTTCCAGAAACATTCTCATACACACACCAGGAATAATGTTTAACCAAACACCTGGACACCCTGTGGCCCAGTCAGGTTGACACATAAAATTAGCCATCACACATGTGGTAAGCCATTTTAGGGTAATTAGCTCTTTAGCCATAAAAAGAATTTGAGTTTAAACTCTTAAGTACACTGCCTTGTATTACTATTCTGTGAAGATTGCTTTATAATGTATCTGAGACTATAGTAAAAACATGCTTATTATAAACACACAAAAAAACATGGAATTCTTGGGAAATTTTCCTCTGGGTCATACCCGGTCTGAGAGTAATTAAAATTTCACTTGCTTCTATTGAAGTCAAATTAAGCTCTAGTCAAATTAAGCAAAGGCGTTGGAGGCGGGGCAATAAGGAATCTAATAAAAAATATGGTTAGAACTTTTCAAAAAATTACCCACAGTCTGAAGAAGGAAACTCAATATATTCTCTCTACATACATAATGTATTTCTCAATTGAAACATGACATATAGTTCTTGAAAGACAAAGTAAAGTAAGTTGTCATTTACTTGACCCGACACAGCATTATGAGTTTGGTGGTCAATTCATTCATGATACATTTTAAAAATACATAAAATGTTTTATTATGTATAAAATTCCATAAATTTTGAGGGTAAAAGACTATGTTCAAAAACAATGTTTATATTTGGTTCAGAATATGATATAGTAAGACAAAGAGGTTTTAAGGGAACTTTGAGAATTAGTCTCATTGAGGCAACTTATGAAACTTGCATGTTGATAGAACATGGATAAAAAGAGTTGAAGAGAGGGACCCTTGGGTGGCTCAGTCGGTTAAGTGTCTGCCTTCAGCTCAGGTCTTGATCCCACGGTCCCAGGATCGAGTCCCGCATCGGGCTCCCTGCTCTGCCAGGAGCCTGCTTATCCCTCTGCCTCTGCCTTTCTCTCTGTCTCTCGGACATAAATAAATTAAATCTTTTTTTAAAAAGGAAGAGTTGAAGAGACAGTAATAGCCCAACAAATAGAAAAATTTTAATTGAATATGGCATTTATTTTATTGAGGTACAATTTACATACAATAAATGCTCACTCTGATAATTTTTACAAAGTTAAACATTTGACCTGCCATGACACAAATCAAGTTATAAAGGCTTGCTTCTATCACCCAAGAAATTTCCCTCATGACTCTTTGTGGTCAGTCCCCCAGGCCTACACCTTCTACCCCACCCCACACCACACGCACATCATTCTAGGCGATCACTGTTCTTCCCCCATTACAAATTTCACTTGCCCTTACAATATCTGTAATAATATGATATGTTTCCTTGGTGTTTGGTGATTTTCCCTCTGCATAATGTTTTTGAGACTCAGATGTTTTGTTGTATGTATCACTAGTTTGCTTTGTTAATGAGTAGTATTCCAGCGCATTTTATGGATATGCCACAATTTGTTTATCCACTCTTCTGTTCATAGACTACGAACACTCCTGCACTAGACTTTCTGTGGATATATGCATGCATTTCTTTCAGACATATACTGAGGAGATGAACTGCTGGGTGGAGGTGAATGAACATTGAGAAAAGAGGTACTGATATCCAGGAACTGGCCCAGGACTCTCAGTTAGGCCTTGGGGTTCTGTTGAACAGATACAACTTCACAGAACATCAACATCAGACAAGGCCACCCTGTGACCAGGATGGATCAAGAGAAAAACTCACAATCATGTCTGAACACAGACAAAACATAAGTATTGTTTGAGCCACAAAATACCCCTTCTGGCTGAGATGAGTGCCTGGCTACTTTACCAATGACAGCTTTGGCCTCTTTCTAGTCTTCCCTCCTCCTAGAGAAGATTTAGAAAGATGTTCAGTCATTGAATTACCCACTTCCTGAAAACATCCAATCCAGAGCAAAGCCCCACTTCCTTAAACCCTCTCCCAAACCCCCTAACAGAGTCTCAATCCTAATTGTAATTAATTGCAATTACCAATATACACAAAATAGGGAAAGGGAGATGTTAAAGACAACACAGGAATCAAATCAGCAAAATACCAAGTGTGGTAAACTGTACGGGACAAAGGACTTGATTCCTTCAACATATACACGTGTGTGTGCATGTGTGTACACGTGTGTGTACCTATGTATTTCTGTACATCTATGTAATATATATTTAGCTGCTTATATATACACATGTGTGGAGGTGTACATTCAGAGAGAGAAAGAGAGAAGGATCCATAGATGTGTGAACCAAAAGCGATATCTGGACCTTATTTCAATCCTTATTTCAATAATAAAGCAATTGAAAATTTGAAAACTAAGTTATCTTAAAGTATGTTTAGGTTTGATAATGGTATTTTGGTTACTTTTTAAAAGTGTCCTTTTTTAGAAATTCAAACAGAATTACTTATGAATGAAATCAAATGAGGTCTGGGATTTGTTACAAAATGCTACAGGGGTGGGGTTAAGTGGGCGGGGCTTTTAATAACAAAGTTGGACATTCATTGATAGTTGCAGAGAGTGGTTGATGGGTACTTGGGGTGGCGTTATGTTATCACTTGCACATTTGTGTATGTTTGAAATTTTCCCTAGTAAAAATTTAAAACATTTTCTAAAGTTAATATCCAGTAGAGTAAAAATAGCTTGTGATTTACTTAATTTGCCTTTCTTTTATTACCTGTTTTAACATTTTTCTGTTGACGTTTTCCTTCGATGAATTGACATTTTGTACCACAATCCTTTGGTCTATTAAAATATTAATGTTTTCTTCTGGATTTGCATGTATTCCATATTTTTTAAAAAATGCTCCTCTTGCTAGTTTTCCATCTGCCCATCTCCACAAAAGGTTTATTTCAGCATAAGTGCACTCAGCGTCATTTCTTTGATACAATACACGTCTTCACCTTCTACTTTACAGTCTCACTTTCCTTAAACCCTTCTTGTCTCTCCGCAAAGCTACAAGCATCTTAATCTCATGATACGTTCCGATTTATCTTTGTAGTTTCCCCTCACTGTTTTAGGTAGCCAACACAATATTTTAAATAGGTACACAATGAATGTTTATTGAATGAATTAAAATAAGATCTCAAAGGCCTCATTTGGTGCTAAAATTATCTTCTATCACATATTTAGGTTTTATATTGAAAGAAGTTTATTTGAGAAAAATTAAGAGACTAAAATTCAAGACCATTTATAATTTCACGGTGTAACTTCTTTTAATAAGAGTTCACATCCAATTAATACAGTAGATAAAATTTACACAGTTAAACAGGAAACCGTTTTAAATCCTCTAATTATCAGAAAGAACAAAAAGTAAAACATAGTTTCTGTCGTATTTTCCTTAGTTAAAAACATGTCTTATGATTAGAATAAAAAGAGGAGCCAAATAAAATTATTTATACATTTTAGGAACTTTTTTTTCTGAGGCTAAAGGAATACATTTGTAAAAAATTTTGTTAGCTCCCATACGAAATTATCCAAGATGATATTAAAACTAAACAGCCAAGAAAATGCAGCCTTTAATTTTCTCTAGATAGAAAAATTAATATTCCAAGTTATCTTGGAATTAATCTTGTATTTCTTAAGGTATAATGAATTATACATCTTTTTTTTTTTTCTGCTTAAGGATCAATACCCTAAGATATGTCTAATGTTTACATACAGTAACCAAAAGGCACTAGGTTTGGTTGCTGGGCTAAGATTCTATATCCTGATATTCTTTGACAATCATCTATCTGTATGTGTTCCTAAAATTTTCATTTTAATGTGTGTGATAAAATAAGGCATAAAATAAGTCATAGCCGGGGCGCCTGGGTGGCACAGCGGTTGGGCGTCTGCCTTCGGCTCAGGGCGTGATTCTGGCGTTATGGGATCGAGCCCCACCTCAGGCTCCTCCGCTATGAGCCTGCTTCTTCCTCTCCCACTCCCCCTGCTGTGTTCCCTCTCTCGCTGGCTGTCTCTATCTCTGTCGAATAAATAAATAAAATCTTTAAAAAAAAAAAAAGTCATAGCCTACTTCCCTAAAATGAAGTAGCCTAAGAAATCCAGAAAAATAGTCTTTCCTATTATTTCTACATAAATTGTAACATACATGAATACCTAAATCCCAAGGATATCAGTGGTGTCATCTAACACTTACTATTTATAGCCCCTAAATTACAGTTGAAAAGTTTAGAACAATAGTGACCTTTCCAAAGAGAAGCCATTCAACTTAATAATTAGGAGAAATGTTGTAGTCAAGTGAGTTAGTTAAAACGAAATATTCACTCAACATGAAGCATCTGGTAGCCTCACCTTTAGTTATTAATGTGTATTAAATAATCATTCATTTAATTCCTCTGTAAAAACACATTTTCAATTTTGACCACCAGAGGCCAGTGCAGGTTTAATTGTGAAAAATGTAAATTTTTTTTTTTTAAATTTGGGCTCGTTTTCTCTATTCCGCCCCCTGCATCTCTCCTCTGAAATGACTGTGCTTTGCCATTTATGGATTTTTAAAAATCCGAACTAAGAAAGAAAACTATTTTCTATCTAATACCCTATACATCTCAGTTGAATTCTCAGTGTGACATCTGTTTTTCAGTCTTGGGTTTCTATTACTTTATGACTTTATTATTTAGTCTTTATCGTTTAATTTCCTAGAAGTGGAACACATCACAAAATAAATCCATTTTTAGAGTTATGTGAACAGAAGAGTGTGTTGCCTGAGAACTTTCAGGGCATAGGAAAATTCTCAAAGCCAGGGTACCCGCAGTGGTGAATGTGGCTGAATAAATACGGAGCTAGCAGCCACATTATTCTCTGACCTAATGACAGAGACATCATTACAAATCATTAAGCTGAATGGCTTCAGGTTTCTCTAAGATACTCTAATAATTCTTCTTCAGCTTCATTAGACATTTTAGGTCACAAAGACCTGGGACTATTTGCCCTGCTATTTTTGAAGACCTTTTTGCAACCCAAAGGCGGAAATGTTTTCCCAATAGGCTATTAAATAATCATTTGCTGTAATTGGATGGATTCTGAATATGGATTCTTATGGCTTCCTACCATCACCGGGTGGACTGGCTAAAGGAAGGTGTGTCCTCAGTTCCTATTTCCTGGGTACAGAATGATGTTTTACTAAGGTAACTGTCTGATGTAAAGTCGGGTACCAAACGATCCTGTTTGTTTCAGCTCTGAAATGCCTAGTGGAAAATTACCAAGAAGCAAATTCCACGGAGATAGGAAAGTTGGACATGTCTGAAATACTCAAATCATAAGCTGAGATATTTTCCAGAGCCTTCTTCATTTCTCTTCATTTACACAACCAAAGTCATTTTGAATCCTGTCTCTTCACTTGTATCATCTTAATTGTGATGCTTCTTATTGAGGACCTCAGGTCTGAAATTCAAAATCACATATATGTGTTGTTTGGGTAATAAACCACCAAGTTTTATATGGGAATGTGACAGATTTCTTAAATAAGTGGCAAAAAAATATATAGAAAGCTAAATCTCACAATATATTCCAAGAGATTTTTTGTGCATTTTATGTAGGGGGTGGGGGAGCAATTGGAAGGGAACTTGGAATTGAACGCTTTCCTGGTTTCTGCAAAAAAAACCAGGCTCTCTCTACATGCTGGGCCATTTTATGTAAATGTAGATCTCTTTTCTGTGACTTGCAAAAATTCAACATGTCTAATTATTTCTGAACTTCAATGCTTTGTGGGATTGATTTCTCCTCCTCAAAAGATGTCTCAAAATCGTAAATCAAAGGAAGACAACATAATTTCCCTCAGCTTTTGTGTGGTTTTCTGGGTTCTGTAGCCCAGCTGTTTGACTTACTGTTCGTTCAGGCGAACTTTTCAGAAAAGTCTCTCAGAATCCAACAGGGCTTTTCTTATGGCCCATTCTTAGGCAGTTTAGTTGTGGAAGAGAAAGAGAGAGGAAGGGAAAGAGGGAGAGAAGCACATCAACATAGATTGTTATTCATATTGGCTGGAGTTTAAACTACACAAAAGAAATTTCTTTATAGAACAAGAATTTGTTGTTTTTTTAGCATAACTTACCATACCCATCTACATTCTCACTGAAATGGACATAGATTTTGTTTAAAATTGATTTACTAATAAAACGAGTTTATTTTAAAACAATGAAAAAAAACAAAAGTATTAAACTGAAAATTAAATAGCAGCTTGATTCTCTCCCAATCTCTCAATTTTCATCTTTTACACACACACACACACACACACATACACACACAGGCACACACACACCTGCACACACAGACAGGCACACACAAGATATTAGAGATTTTTTCTTATATTTATTACTAAAAAAATAAATAAAATGCTACCATTAATATCTTTGCATGTGTATTTTGTGCATTTCTGTGTATAAGTTTATAAGGCATATTCCTAGTAGAATTATTATATCACAAGATAGATACACATTTTAAATTTTGATAGATATTGCCATAATACTCTGCAAAAGTTTTAATTGTATTTTAGCCCTGCTAACAGATTTCTGTATATACTGCCAAATGATTTGTATCAGTTTCTTAATTACTTACCAGTGTGATTTGATTAAAAATGGCATCTAAACATCTAAGGGTGTTTAGGTGTGTATTAGTTTGTGAGCAGAACTGATCAATTCTTTCTATGTATTATCAATGCCTTGTATTGCCTTTCTTGTGGTCTTTCTTCTTGTTCCTGTTTCTTAACAATTTTGTCTAGGAAGTTTGGGACCTAAATGATAATTTGTAGGATCCTTTTGTATATTAAGGGAATTAATCTCTTTGCTTGTGGTGTACTTTTTGGTAAATACTTTTCCTAGTTTATTTTTCATTTTGCTTTTGTTGATGATTACCACCCATATATTTAATTCTTACAAGGTAAAACATATCAAGTGTTCCCTTTTAACAGATTTTGGTCACACTATCAAAATAATTCTTATAAACCTCTGTGATTTTTCCTAACATTTTATTTTCATATCTTATATTTAAAGTGTTAGTTCATATGGAGTTAATTTTAGAGAAAGGGGTGAAGACTTACCTATGTTATTTTTCCAAAAATCTCGTACATTTTCTTAGCACCATTTGTTGAATAAATTCTGCTTTTCTTCGATGTTCTGAAATATTTTTAATGTATGCTAAATTCCTATAGGTACTTGAGTCAATCTCTGGATCATGTAATCATTTTTTTGTGCTAGGACCAAGAGGTGTACTTCCTATGTCTTGATAGTACATCTTTTTTTTTTTTTTAAGATTTTATTTATTTATTTGACAGAGAGAGACAGCCAGCGAGAGAGGGAACACAAGCAGGGGGAATGGGAAAGGAAGAAGCACGCTCCAGCAGAGCAGGGAGCCTGATGCAGGGCTTGATCCCAGAATGCCGAGATCACGCCCTGAGCCAAAGGCAGACGCTTAACGACTGAGCCACCCAGGCACCCCTTTGTAGTACATCTTAAAAATGGTTTGCTTATTCAAAGTCACTCCTCTTCCCTTACATGTTATTTCTGGTTATTCTTATATGTTTACACTTCAAGATAAATGTAGAATAAGCCTATCATGTTCCAAGCAAACAAACAAACAGCAGCCACAATACATCTCTTGGTTTGTTTTTGTTTTTTGTTTTTGGGGTTTGCCTGATGTGGGACTTGATCTCAGAACCTTGAGATCATGACCTGAGCAGAAATCAAGAGTTGGTCACTTAACCAACTGAGCCACCCAGGGAGTCCCATCTATTGGTATTTTGGTTGGATACCAGCTAAATCTGTAAATTTAATTCAGGGACGATTGACGTCTTTCAAATTTTTTAGTATTTTGGTTGTGCTACTGCATGGTTTTATAGTTTATTATTATTGGTTTAAAATACCAGATCTTGGGGAAAAAAACAGTTCTTGGTTTTACTTATCAATTCTATTATTTGTCTTTTATATTTCTGTTTTAATCATTTTAATCCTTTTTATTTTTAATGAGTTAAGTTTTTAACTTAATATTTTATTCTATCATATAGTAAAGTACTTACATCTATTAATTTTTCTATGAATATAGTTTAGCTGATATATATAGTTTTTATTTTCATTTTCTAGATATTCCACTACCAGTTAACATATTCTGTTTTACACAAGAATAATTAAGATAACATTTTAAAATTTCCAGGTGGTTAGGGGCACTTGGGTTGCTCAGTCAATTAAGCATCTGATTCTTCATTGTGGCTCAGGTCATGATCTCAGGCGAGATGGAGCCCTGCGTCTGGCTCTGTGTTCAGCAGGGAGTTTGCTTGAGATTCTCTCTCTCCCCCTCCCCCTCTGCTCTTCCCCTATGCGCGCTCTCTCTCTCTCTCTAATAAATAAATAAATCTTCAAAATTTCCAGGTGGTTAAAGTTTTTAAATTTTTTATAGTTTTTATTCTTCATAAAATTAATGAAATCCATATTCTTTCTAGTTATTAAAATTCATTGAAGCAGGTTTTTGTGCACTAAGATAGGATCAATATCTACAAATGTGTAATGGAAGCTTGACAGTAAGATGCCATGACTGTTATCAGTTTAAACACATCAGACTGTGTTTAAATTCTGCATACACAAATCAAATCAACCTTATTTATTATCTTTTTTCACATCATTTAAACCAAATAGTTATTTTTATTTTTTTATTTTTTTAAACATTTTATTTATTTATTTGACAGAGATAGAGACAGCCAGCGAGAGAGGGAACACAAGCAGGGGGAGTGGGAGAGGAAGAAGCAGGCTCATAGCGGAGGAGCCTGATGTGGGGACTCGATCCCATAACGCCAGGATCACGCCCTGAGCCGAAGGCAGACGCTTAACCGCTGTGCCACCCAGGCGCCCCCAAATAGTTATTTTTAAAATTTGATCTGTCAGTTAATGTTTCCTGAAAGGATTATTTTTCTATTCATTTCCTTTTCTATTTCTTGCAGGTTTGCTTCTTGAATTCCGATGTCATACTACTTAGTTCAGAAAAATTTATTCCAGTTGCATCTTCTTTACAGAAGGTAAAATTTATCTTTATAAAGTTCCACTGTGTCTTTTGAATGCACTATTTGACCTAACTTCACATGAGTTGCTTATAGCATATAGGTGAACTTTGCTTTTTGATCCAATGTGAGTCTTTTTATCTAACCAGTGAGGTTATGCTATTTATCATTATCCCTACAAACGCTGTTTGGTTTCATTTGTTCCATCATATTTTATGTTGCCTTTTCATTTTTCATAACTTCCCTTTCTCCTTCTTTTTCTGTTTAACCTGTATTTTCTGACCCTCTGTCCTTGTAGTTACAACGTGTATGGTGTGGTATAGTGTCTCTAAAAGTGTGAACCAGAGACTAATGGAGTCAGCTCGGTTCTTGTCACACAGGCAGATCCCAGGCCTCCTGAATCAAGGATCTGAGAGGTGGAAAAGGCGTGGGCTTGCTCTTCACAAGCTTGCCGGCGTTCTTTTGAACTCCACCAAGTCTTATTTTGCAAAGTATCAAACATACTAGAAATTTGTGCAACAAACACAGGTTTGAAAATTGAAAATGTCTGTCTCCCCCTCATCCAACTTTAATAATTGTTAACATTTTGCTCCCTTTACTTGCTCTCTCTCTCTCTCATTGTCTCTCTGTCTCCCTCTCCTCCCTCTCTCCTGCCCTTCCTCCCTAGAGTTCCTGAAAGGTAAATTCCACCAATCATGAAACAAATCATGTCACATTATTTCAATCACTTCAGCCTTTATTGTTGAAGACTAGAATATTGTGCTGTATAATCTATAATATTATTAACAGAGCCAAAAAGTCTAACGTTGATCCAAAACCTTTATCTAATATGACACTTGTGGTTGATTGTTACATTGATGGCCACTGCGAACATCTGAGACATCAACAAAAGAGCCCACTACGAGCAGAGACTAGATATGCATATGCCGACTGGGGCCTGTCCTCATGGAAGGCCGCTGGTGCCACTGAGGACGCTGGTCTGGCCTCTAGAAAATAAAAGTGCCTGTGTGTCTTGGAGGGAATCCAGTATTTCCCTCCAGCTGCCTGAGAGTACTAACAATATCAGTAAAAGAACCTTCCAACCCATCCACAGAACCCAGAGAAACAATAATTATTTAAGCCACTGAATTTGAATTTATTACACAGCAATATCTGTCCGACAGCCTATATTTAAATTACCCTGATTGTTAAAATAATGTCCTTTATGGCTTCCTATCATTTTTTTTTGATCCAGATCCATTCAATACTTACACGTTGAATTTAGTTATGTTTCTTTACTGACTTTTTATTTATACCTGTCCTAGCTGTTTTTATCTTTAATGATATTGACTTTTTTAGTAAAGAATCTAGGCCTGTTGTCTTATAAAATAATCTATAATCTTGATTTGTCTGATTATTTCCTCGTGAATAGCTGCAATTTAGATATTTTTGTCAGAATACAATCGTTAATGTAGACTTCCCATTGTATCCTATCAAGAGAGATGCTGAGTTTGATGATTTGATTAAAGTGTTTCCTTCTGGACTTGTACATTATTAGAAAATACTTTGAGTTTTTGTAAATAACCTATCCCCCTACTAACTTTCACCCATTGCCTGTAGCACCCAGTGATGATCCCTGCCTGAATAAATTATATCAGTGACTGCAAAAAATGTGATTTTGTAATTCTATCATTAATTGTATATTTTTTACCCAGTATTCTTCTGTGGAAGTAAATTTTTCCTGCTCCTTCCCTTCTCTCTTTTTCTATAGACTTGGAAACTTGTTGTTGTTGTTCAATGTATCAAAATCTATTGTAAATGTCGTTGTTTTTAATACTTCAGTTCCTCAAAGTCAGCCAGCAGGGAGAGCCCCTCAATGCCCCCTCATCAGTCTTTGTGCACTTCTTAGCTTTCTGGTACATTAACTCACCTTGTATTTCTCCCACCCAAACCATTATCAAACCTTTCTTCAAAGAGGTGAGTTCCTTTTACTGGGAAATGACATTTAGAAACCAAGAATTGTCTCATTCTCTTGCATACTGGAGAAATCATTTTACTTAAATGGGTAATTTTCATTTGTCATTTACTTCCTACACTTCTTTTCTGCTGTTTTGTACTACCTAAGGAAAGGTCATATGTTAGACCTTTTTATATATCATGGTTTTAATGAGGCTGTTATATTTAGATATGCAATTTGCTCAAGAATATTGTGGGGGAGGGGCTGGAGCTAGTAAATTATAGCTTTAATTCCAGCAATCACTTTCAGAATTTTTTAGGTCTATTGTGTTCCTGTCTCAGTGAGTTACCTCCTTTCATCTTCTGTTATTTCCTATTCGGAGAAAAAAAGATGACCCCAGCAACAGATGGACATGGCTCCAACAGAAAGCGTATAGCTCATAGCTGTTCATCTGGCTATTAATCTCTGTTTCTCCAACTTCATTCAGCAGCCTGCTTCTCTGGATTAAGAGTCTAGATCAGACAAAATAAAGAGGACACCTCTGCACCTTTCCTTGCTTTTCTCCGGCAAAGAAGAGGTCCCAATAGGGGCATTTCCAGTTTTCCCTGTGGCTACCCTCACTCTATTTCTCGGTCTTTCTAATAAAGGATTTCGGGAAAAGCCACAGGATAACTTCTGCATGGCTTCGCCTAACACAGTTCATGTGTTAGTTATAGTCTCTTTTGATTTCAAGGGAAAAAAACAATACAAACCAGCTTGAGATAAATAGAAATTTATTCATTTATATAAATAGGGAGAGAGTAAATGTAATGGTATTTAGGCATGACTAAGTTCAGAATTGGTGGGTGCCCCGTCTCTCTCCCTCCTCGCATCTTGTTCCTTTCTCCCTCTGCTCCCCTAAATTTTCTAGGACTTTCTTTCAGCCCTACATATCCTTGCTTGCTTTTACTTTCCTTATTCTTATATAGGCTATCTCCACATGGTAGTGAGACTTCACAAGCAGCTCCAGCTACCTACCATTCTAGCTCCAACATCTCTTAGGAAAAGTGCCTTCTACATCAGCTAGAAACTGATCAGTCCCAAAAGAGAACATCGGCCACATGCTTACCCTTGGAGCAATCACTAGACTGGGGGAATGAGATACCACGAATGGGTAGACTGTTAATTCCCATGTGAGAAGGGAGGAATCTGTGAGTGGCACTCCCAATAGAACATGAACGAAGAGAGAAAAAGACCACCTCATGAAGGAGGGAAGAGGCACATCAAACAAAAATATCATGTACCCACTACAGCTCAGCTTTTATAACAGCAGTATCTCTGGCCCAGAAGATATGAGGCAAGAAGACATTTTGGTATAGTTATCGCTATATCGAATGTTGCAGCATCCTCTAATCCAACATATCAATGGCTCTTCAGAACCATATGTAGCTTCATGGTATCAGAGACTGACCATGAGAGAGATCTGGAATAGAAAAAGGAAATGGAGAGCTCTGAAAACTGCATCATTCAGTTTAGACTAAGTCATCGCTAAACAATCCCAGAACCACAGTGACTCACTCAGCAGGGTCTCTGTCTTGCTTTGAGATCTGGTACGTTGTACATACTCTTCATTTTAGGACCAAAGCTGAAGGAGCAGCATCTATCTTGAACCTTCCATTCTCCTGTAAGAGAGAAAAGGGATAAAGCAGAAACATGTGATGGTGCTTAAAACTTCTGAAATGACACCATTACTTCCACTCACACTCACCTTTCACTGGTCAATGCCTGTGTCCTGGCCAACCCTGACAGCAACAGGGTAAAAAGTATAATCATTCAGCAGAGACAGCTGGTAGAGAAATGCCTGGTAGGACGTGTTTCAGTAGAGAGAGGCAGCAAATTATTTTCTCAGTAATACAGTTGATCACAATAATTATAGGGACAAAGAGAACTGTCTTTTTGAGGAAATGTAAGCTATCTCTGAAGATGCCTAGAAATAACGTGTCAGTAAATTGTAAGGGAATATCATGGCTAGAGTTTCTCTGAAATACCATCCATTGGACCCAAAGAGATATTGCTTATATGCTTATATGCTTATATACTGAGCTAAGCAAATGTGAAATGAAGAAGGGGAAGCTGTATATATCTTCTCTATTTCAGGAAAGAATGACCTATTCTTAGGGTGGCCGTATTATTCAATCACATAAATTGGGATACTTTGGAGAATAAAGGGGGAATTTTTGATAAATACATTGGGCCAACTAGTAAGCCTTAGCAAGTTAGGACCTATAATCCCTCTACTTTTATCCCATGATTGCCATAGATTGTAATAATAAATTTTTGTATATTCTAATTTATTTAATCCCAAATATGGTGCCCCTCTTTGGATTCAACAATTTTTTAAAGAGCACTGTTTAAGGTACAGATTCCTGAGCCTTATCTAGAGAATTTAAATCCCACATCTGGGTGAGTGTGGCTGAATGTGATAACATCAAAGTATCCAATCACTTCCACTTCCGGCCTCTCCTGTAGAAATATCGTACTTCCTACTTCACTGACTTGAAGTTTAGCCATGTGACTTGCACTGGCCAAGGTAATGTAAATGGAGTGAAGCTCTGTCAGAGCAGAAGCTTTAAGGCCATTAGTGCTTCCACCTTCTTTTTCCCTATGCCAGGAAGATCAGCAATATTCCATATGGGGGCTCCTTCCTCAGCCTTGGTCCTCAAGTGAAAAGGACATGGATCACAGCTACAGCCCGCCTAAAAGGGACATGTAACATGAACAGAAATAAATTTTTGTTGTAACTATGATTTGGGGTGTACTTGTTTCCACAGCATAACCTAGCAGGATATGTCTGTATCTCCTTTGACAACCCTAATCAGATTATTCATGCTCCATTAATTGTATTCATTGTTCAGTTCTATTTTTTAACCTAAGCATCTCACACAGGACAAAGTACGGATGATGTGTCCAATGGTTATTGACTGTTTTCATTTGATTAGTTGTATTTATAGTGCTATTAGATTCACTACCAATAATTTATACTGAATAGTTTTGAGGTACTCTTGCATTTTTTTTCTGAAAGAAGGAACACATGTACACTGAGGCAACTCAAAAATATGAAGTATAAAAAATCACACACCATCCCATAAAACAGATTAACTACTGTTAATATGTTGGTTAATTTTCAAGGGCTTCCCAAGGATATTTTAATTATTTAATCATACTATACAGTATTAAATATCATTTTCTCATTTATTTCTACAAGTGTATTTCCTACATTCTCAAATATGTTACAAAAACATTTTAATGAATATACAGTGTTCCAATATGTCAAAGTCATAACTGAGCTAACCCTCTCCCGATTGGTTGTTTCCAATTATTACTATAGTTAATGCTGTTGTGAGCAACTTTGTACTGAATCTTGTAAGCATCTCTATTTTCTTATATTAAAGTCTTGGAAGGCAAATTACAGGACCAAAAAGTATAAACAATTTTAAGACTTTTAATATGTATTGCCAAAATGTTTTAAAGATAAGTTCTACCAAAAATACATACCCACATGCATTTGCCTCACTGCACACTTACCAGCATTGTACCTGACCATTATTTTAATCTTTCCAGTCAGATAATCAAAACTAAACTCATTGTTGCAATTTCCATTTCTAATAAGCTTGAACATTTCCTTATGTTTGTTAGCCATTTGTCTCTTCATATGCTTTCTGTTTCTGTAATCTTAATGTAATTGGTCCACAGGGAGTTTTATTCAAAGTCCCACTGACTTGCAAATGAACTTTCAGAATACATCTCATTTGTAAGTTAGAAGCTATTTATATTAGCTACATGTTAGAATGGAACAAGAAAGATAGCACACTACCAAACTCTCTATCGGCACTATCCAGTAGGACTTCCTGCAAAGTTAGAAATGTTCTGTTATCACACTGTCCAGTATGGTAGCTACTACCCACATGTGACTACTGAGCCCTTGAAATGTGGTTAGTGTGACAAAGGAACTGAATTTTTCAATTTTATTTTATTTCAATTAATATAAATTTTAATTTTAATAGCCATATGTGGCTAATGATTATCATATTTGACATCACAGCTCTAAGTAATTTACCCATCTCAGGGAATGGGTCAGCCTGGGCTTCATACTTGACCTACTAAAGCCATAAGCAAGAGGAAAAAAAAAAAAGATCGAGGGGCAAAATACATAGTGTGAGGCAAGCTCAGTATATATAGTTATATATTCAATGCATTTCTGTGGGGTTTTCTTTTTTTATTATTTAAATTCAAGTTAGTTAACATATAGTGCAGCTTGGGTTCAAGAGTGATTCCAGTGATTCATTACCCACACACAATACCCAGTGCTCATCCCATTAAGTGGCCTCCTTAATGCCCATCACCCATTCAGCCCATCCCCCACCCACCTCCCCTCCAGCAACCCTCAGTTTGTTCTCTACAGTTAAGAGTCTCTTATGGTTTGTCTCCCTTCCTGTTTTTATGCTATTTTATTTTTCCTTCCCTTCCCCTATGTTCATCAGTTTTGCTTTTTAAATTCCACCTGTAAGTGAAATGGTATATTTATCTTTATGACTACCTTATTTCACTTAACATTATACTCGCTAGTTCCATCCACGTTGTTGCAAATGGCAAGGTTTTATTATTTTTGATGGCTGAATAATAATCCATTGTACATATATACCACCTCTTCTTTATCCATTCATCAGTCAGTGGACATCTGGGCTTTTTCCGTTATTTGGCTGTTGTTGATAATGCTGCTATAAACACTGGGGTGCATGCGCCCATGGGCTTTTCAATTGAAGTGGCCATTGTTACCCTTGCATATTCAGCTTACCATATTTCCCATGTACCAATCTGCGTCCCAAATGCTTTCACATATTAACACGTATCCTCACAATAAGCCTATAATATAACTCTGGCAATTTTTCCTCCATTTTACAGGTTAAACAACTGAGACACAAAGAGGTCAGCTGGCCTAGGAACACAGAGCTAACAAGGGACGGAGCCAGGGTTCAAGCCCAGCTAGTCTGGCCCCAGAATCCATGCTTTTAATCCATCCACTCCCTAATATTACCTGCTGGTATATAATCACTAGGGGGACATAGTAGGTATCGTACTTAATGAAATCAAGTATGCTATTGCCTGAACTGCCTCTAACAAGAGGAAACTTTTTATTTCACAACTTAGAGTTAACAGGCTCACAATCAAATCCCTGGCTAAAAACAAAAATTGTGAATGAAAAAACTCACTACGAGAAAGTCAGTCAACCCATACATGAATCGAACTAGCTATCAAATCATGTCCTCAAGTATTTGTCTTCACAGAAAACAAATCTAAAAGACTTCAGAGTTTGGCCAAAGTTAACTCCTACTGGGTGAGCCAAATAGAAGCCCTGCTTTGGTTATTTGTCTTGCTCAGGAATTCTGCTCTACAAGATTTGTGAAAGTTGTTTTTGTTAATCATTTAAAAGCTTTGCTCTCGGGGGATTGCTTTATTAAGTTTATGTCCTTTCTCATGTGAAATGTGTGTTTACTGATTAGAATAATGTATCAACTGACTCTTTTAATCTGTCCTTTTCCAAAGCACAAAATTAATCTACCTTCAGTTGGCTCAACAGGAAGCCAATCTTAAAGAGAATCAAAGTTTTCAAATGGAGATCAAGCTTCTTTGAGTGGAAAAATGATTTGAAGAGAGATCTACTTTTCTTTAATATAAAATTCCAAAAGTGGTACAGCCAACATTTTAAAAATTTAAAAGATTTGAAAAAAAAAGATTAAAATGTCAGAGGAAATTAATAGAATTGGTTTGCAAATAGCTTGTTTCAGTGTGATCACGTAATCCTTCAGTAGCCAGACCACTTATGCCATACACCTATGCAAACAACTGTGATAGGCAGAGCTTTAAAATAGTGCACGCTGTGATGGTGTTCCAACTTCTACTCAGTGGAACAACTAGCTAGTGAGGGACAGATAAAAAGAATGCAAATGATCCTTGGACCATTTGGATTTAGAATGTTGCTTCAACAATTTACAAAACCCTACTAGCCTCTTAGATGTGGACCAGTTTTAGTTGAGGTTTTGCTTGAACTTCGGAAGCGGAGCTTTGTATCAGAATTTTATATTAGAATTTGTATTAGAATGAATGCAAAGCGTCATGCAGATAGTCATGTTCAAGACTATGAACATAACTATAATTTTCAGTAACCGCTAATAGGAAGAATATACAGCTTGATGCCAGAGAGGCAAAAGTTAAAATCTCAATCCTGTCACCTAGATAATTTAACATGGTACTACGTAATTTAATTAACTTCTCCAAGCCTCGGTTTCTTTATCGGTTATGAAGACCCACTATTTGCCAGACTGCTGAAGAGCACAGAAGTGAGAATGGCAAAGTTCCAGAGATTTGTAACACAAAGAGGAGGAGGATGAATGCTTAAGCTGGGAGCCTGGAACACAAGGTGTATTAGCAGTCATTAGAATCAAGATGAATTCAGAAAAAGGCCAAACTCCAAATTGGTTTAACCAGGTTGCCAGGGACAAAGCAAACAGCAACAACAGCTAGGATGATGAAGTGTCAGATGCATGTCAAAGTCACAATAGAAGAAAGATAATGTACCTGTCAGGACTCCAAATAATTTTTTTTTTCAGACTGCCTTGTGCCAGATTCCATATCCAAGACTTTTTAAAGGGTCTGAGAACCATTTCTGGCAATCTGAAACTCAGTTTTCACAATAAAAAATAAAAATTTTAAATATCAGCCCTGTCTGGCACATGGTTATTTGGAGGAACAAGGGAAATAATGCAAATGAAAACATTATCATGTAAACTAATGTGTTGTAACATTAAGTGCTCATTATTATGGTTCTCATTGCTCTAATCAAGTATACTTAAGAGAAAAGCTTTGCTGACATCATTATCCTACAAAATATAAATGTAACTAGTAGTCAAATTAATAGTCATTCTGAATATCTTTGCTGCAAAAGTGAAACAGGATTAAGACATGAAATCATGCACTTGTGTTTACATTGTTTAGGATTTTTATAAATTCTATTTTCTGTGATGGATATTTACTTTTGTTTGTTTCATAATACATAGCAACTGAGCTTCCCTTATACTACATCAAAGGCCAATAATTGTATGATGAAATTGAACATGGAATGATAATTTGTAGTGACTTAGTTGCTTATTGCTTCTAGATTCCTCAGTACTGCTTATGAAAGGGTAAACGGTGTAATGATTGATAAGAATAGGCTCTGACACTTTATAGATCCGGTTAAACTCCAGTCCTGCCACTTCTCATCTGGGTAAATTTTAGCATATTATAACTTTTAAACTTCAATTTCTTCTTGATTTGTAAAATGGAGAAAATCATCCCTACAGAAGTTCAAAGAATGAACGAAATAATAGAAAGAGGGTGTCATCAGGTCAATGCTTGCAAGCTGCCCCACCTTTTGTGTCCACAGATGGCATTAGTCTCAGTGATTCTACAACAGATGGATTCTGGATTTCAGTCCTGAAAGCACAGACACTAAAGTCGTAGAGACCTTAGACACACTGGCCTCAGCAATTCTGAGTTAACCTGCCAACACAGAAGAGACAAGTATACATCGTTGTACATTAGTTTTAATGAGAGCCTCTGCGATGTGGCCCTTCTGCAGCATCCCGTCCCTGGAAG
The DNA here is from genome assembly GCF_002007445.2 of Ailuropoda melanoleuca. NCBI lineage: Eukaryota > Metazoa > Chordata > Mammalia > Carnivora > Ursidae > Ailuropoda > Ailuropoda melanoleuca. The sequence continues at coordinate 98,236,807 of NC_048222.1, read as the reverse complement.
TGTGCTACACGGAAAGCCAACTGAACAGAAATGTTCTTGCTGAGTACGGAATCAGAATGAGAAAAGTGGTTATTTGATTTGGGCATACAACGTAACCGGCATATCTTTTTCCACCATCTGTCTATGAAAGGGATCGAACACACCACCCCCAAAATGCCATTTGGGTATATTATTTTGAGCCTAAGGCAATTGAAGAAAAGCAGACGCAGAAAAGGCTCTCTGATCTCCCCTTTCTACCTAAAAAGTGGGGCATAAATTTCCTGTGAAAAAATATTTCCTCTCCCAGAAGAGAATACTATTATCAGTTCTCATCACTGGAGAGGAGGAGTTGATACCGAGATGAACAACATCTATACGAACAAACCTACCAGAGTAACTCTTACCTTCCATTAGTCTCCCCCTATACTTGCCAGGCACTTTCCCACAGTGTAACCCCCTAGCACAAACACCTTTTCCCTTTGTCTTGTGATATTGCCACAAGACATTGCTCTTTGTTAAAATGGTATTCAAGCTCTCAGGCCCATCAGCTTCTTTGAGTCTTCAGTTCTTACATATGAAAGCTCTGTGTACATGTACAAATATTAACATCAAATAAAATGTGTATGCTTTTCTCCTATTAGTCTTTTGTTAGTTTAATGATCAGGCTTAGACACAGAACTTAAGAGGGTCTAGGAAAAGTCTTTCCTCCCCTACAGTTGTTATTTGTCATGTTGTCATACTATTCCAGTCCGGAGGGCTCCTGATTCATTCATAGATGGGCATTCTTAAAATCGGCCTCGACTTTTTGTTTTTCTCTGTCTCCATTACTTTTTTTTTTAAGATTTTTATTTATTTGACAGAGTGGGAGAGGGAGAAGCAGGCTCCCCGCTGAGCAAGGAGTGCGATGCGGGTTCAATCGTGGTACCCGGGGATCACGACTGAACCCCAGGCAGACGCTTGACAGACTGAGCCACCCAGGTGCCCCTAAGTCTACATTACCAATCGGCTTCCCTTTTGATTGATACGATAAATGAAGAAAGGCATATTAACCTTCAGTTATTTTATAATGAAGTCTTCTAGGCCTAGAGCTCTTCTTTCTTTTTAGGATAGTTTTTTCAATTTTGTAGATAAGCTTTCAAAAGGCAGTCTTATTTCTCTCCCTTCATAGTTTTTTGTGCATTCCTCAGTTCATAGTCAAGCATTGGCTAAAATACTTACCTCATACTACCTGGTAATTAGTAAGTATTTGATAAATGCTAGGGTTTTTTGGAAAGTTTTTCTTCATCATGAGTTTATTTTTATTTATAACCATACTCCAGGTCAAAGAAATTAAGTCAAATTTTGTCTGCAATCTCATTTGTTTACCATCTCATTCTATTCTCTCAAATGATGTTAGTTAAAACTAGAACTACCCAAAATGCTTTGCAGCTGCTACTCAGTCAGCTTATCAGACAAACCTCCTCAGTGTTAAGAGCATATTAAAACTCAGATCTCTCCAGGGCTCCTGGGTGGCTCAGTGGATTAAGCGTCTGCCTTTGGCTCAGGTCATGATCCTGGGGTCCTGGAATAGAGCCCAACACTGAGGGATAGGGGAAGCCTGCTTCTCCCTCTCCCTCTGCCCTTCCCCCTAACTTGTTCTTACTCTCTCTAGTGCTCTGTGTCTCTCTCTCTAATACATAAAATCTTTTTAAAAATTAAATTAAAAAATAAAATAAAATGCAGGTCTTTCCTACTATCTGAAAGTAGAGCATTCCAATGAAAACTTCCATAAATTAGAATGGCATAAAGTGAAGAAGAAATCACCATTAATTTATATGAAAAATGTTTGAACATTCCCAAACCCAAAAAATAACTGTTCTTAGGCTTTTCTGATACCTTAGAACACATCATGTTAACAAATGCACAAAATAAAACTGAGATAAAGCACGGATGCTCACAGACATAATTCAGAGCTCTGGCAGCTTGACGCTGAGATGCTGAGCGTAGTTCCTGGGCAAGGAGCTTGGCGGGGCCACTCTTGCTACTCCTAGCACGTGCTGCCTGTATACAGTTGGTGCAAAACCCACACGGAACGCTGTTTTTGCTTTTTGTCGTCGTCTTCTTCTTCTTCTTCTTCTTTTTGGTAAAAGTTAAAATCCACTTGGATTTCTTTAAGTTGCCAAAATCAGGTTAGTAATATAGGTCTTTTACAAAGGTGAAGTGGTAAAACATGAACTTTCAAGAAGGTGAGGACACCTGTAGTTTCACTGATCATAGGTTTAGGAACGTGGAGAAGAGTAAACCATGCCTCTTAACTGGTTCAGTATTCTAAGTGAGAATTTTCGTCTTTTAGCCTTCGATGTATTCATTAACTAAATGAGAAACCCAATGGCTACTATACAGGCAAGAAACTCTGTGAACGTAAGACTACTGATCCATCAACAGAGGAATCTGCCTCATAAAAAGAAGCAAGACCTTTGAGAGGAGCTGGGAGAGCAGGCCACTGAGTAGGCTTCAGCCTCCCACTGCAGGGATTTAAGGAGCAAATGCCCCAGGCAGTGGACAGACTACATTAAGCCGGGGTGCCGAGGACAGACGAATTAGGTCCAAATCTTCACACTAGGAATGGGTGGCAAACAGGTGACCTTAGTGCAACCATACAAATGGGAATCAGCAGAGAGGAAACCATTCACACCTACAGAAGTATGAAGTGTTTCCTCATGCCGTCACCAGAGATACTCATTACAAAATGGGACTAGACATTGTTCTCCCTATGCGGGCAACCTTTGAGGCTACTTGTAAGTGAGGGAAATTTCTAAACACCTAGCTTAACATTACACGATTCTCTGAAAAAAAAAAAAAAAGCCAAATTTTCATTTGGACACTTACAAAACCTTGGAGTATAAACTCTTAATTGCTTATCTCCCCTCTGGAGACATTTATTTAGATTTCCATAGGCAAGAATCCAGGACCTTTCCTTTTCTTCCCAGATAGAATTTGTTTACATTAAGGAGATGGGGTTTCTCTTCATCTCTCCAGAGACTGAAGACCTCTTGTATAAGCTCCTAGGTTCCCAATTTTGAGGTTCCCTTCCTGTAATGACCAAAAAAATCCCTCTGCACACACTGGTCTGCCCATGTGGTCCTCCTCACTTTGTTACAGAAAGGGCAAAAACTGGTGCCCAGGGAATGGATGCAGTTATTGCTCTAAGTAATAATAATCTACCTTGATCCAGAAATGTACAATATGAATAAATACAGAAAGTAAAAGCATATCATATATCTTAGATTGACAGGTAGATAATATAGAAATAGATATATAAAATGGTCATCTATATTGTGGTAATACTCCTTATTCATGCTCCGTGAACATGTGCAATTTTCAGTGATTGAGCTTTGCACTGTTACTATTTGAGGGTAGCATATGTATAGAAAATAGTAAAACCACAATTGTTCTAAAAATACAGTTTGATTCACATATACAAGCTTTTGCATTGGAAACCAAAGCTTTTTAGGCTATAAAAGAAAGCCCTTACCACCCAAGATAGCCATGAAATTTCAAGAAAAATATTTAGTTTCTTCCTGGTTTTATTAAAATTGCCAATCATGTTTATGCATAGGTCACTAAATTCTAACTTCTTCCTCCACTGTTTATAGATGTTGGCATTATCTACAAATAGTTACTGTCCATTTCAGTGTTTTGCACAGAAAGTCCTTACTGGTCTGCTGAAGTATCAAGACATTCAGGGTTTTCTGGATAGAACATTCAACTGGAGAGATCACAAACTCACCTGGGACTTACTTGATACAGCAGAATATTTTAGAGACTGATTTTCACACTTGACCAACCAAAATGTAGAGTGCCCCCATTTCCTACGAACTACTGTTCATGATAGTGATGTGAAAGTTCATGTGATAATAAGGTAGTAGCAACAGTGGACACATTTTCTGGTGATGTCGTGGTAGATTCTGTTTTTTAAATGACCTGATCATGAACAACTTTAAGGAACTACCTGAAAACACTTTGAATATTATGAAGAAACATTTAAAAGAATAAAACAAAGTACCATTGAATTAAATGTTTAAATGATTTGAATAGGTGTCCCTGATGGCATTACCTTGCAGATTCTGTTGGTATTTGAATTCGGAACCCTTGTTTAAAGTATATGAAAAGAAAAGAAAAACAATATTCCAATACCAATAGACTATTCTTAACTGCTGTTGCTCCCTCCCTATTTTGCATAACTCAATTCAGTCTTCAAGGACAATTTCAAATAGAAATATTTTTTTCTGAAGAAAATTTTCCCTAGGCACTAAGAGGTATTAATTGCTCCCCTAGTAATGCTTCACTAATTCCGCTATTCTGGTACTTCCCCCACAGTACAGATTAGTTACGTGCAAACATGGCAGCCATCTAGACATCTGGAGGCCTTTCAAGACAGGGACCATCTTTCTTATGCCTTTTTTTAATCATCAGAATATAACGGATATTTAATAAACATTTGTTGATTTTTGAAAAGTGTAACTTTTTTTTAGCATTTGTATTTTTATCTATGGCAAAAAATGCTCTCAGACACTATTAAACACATGGAAATGCATTAATCTTTGCAAGTGAGAAAAGTACAAATTAATTTGCAGACAAGAAAGCAATGCCATTCATTCATGCCACTCTGTGGCACCACTGACAATGTCAGGAACATTCTAACCAACTCCTCTAGGTTCGATATTCTTTCTCCACCACATACTCTTCGTGATTATAGCCCTGCATGTTATCTTTCTTTCCTTCCTCTCCCTGAGTCCTGATGGTTGACACCAGAGAAGAGCGTTGAGAGCCACAAGCTGCCACAAACTCCTGAATCCTGATTCGGAGCATTGCATTGGTCTGAAAGAATATAGCTTTTGTTAGGAATAATTTAGACTTTGGAGAGGCTATCACCCAACATTCCCTATATGATATTTTCCTATACTTCTCTGTATTTTTCTAGAAATATAGCCTACCAATCTATAATTCATTACTATGTATAGTGTTCACCAACAAAATAAATGGTTGTCTTTTAGTGTAGTATGAAAGATCATTTTTCCTTTAACTTTGTATGATTATAGCCAATCCAAGTAATTTGTTTCTGCAAAACATCTCTGAAGATAAATACTAAACCATGCATAGAAGTAGCTCTGTTTCCAGAATGTTGGAAAAAACATTGTTATGTGGAATGAAATCTGATTTTTTTTAATTGCTCTCAGGAGTTTGAACACAAAGCAAGCTGTATGTCAACATTTAGACAGGCCATTAGAGCTATCAGTTCACAGTGTAGGAACACTTCACAAAAAAATGGACATTATTATGGATAATAAGTTGTGCTCCATTATACTTGGCAATAATTAAGTTGAAGTTGGAGCAAGTCTGAAGATAAGTAGTTGTCCTCTGGCTAGAAACTAGAGACATATTCATGCTGAGTATTTGAGGGGAGAAATAAGACTAAAAGGAAGTCTACATTTTAAACCTTAATGCCATCAAAAATTTCTGTTAAAATCCTGCTGAAGTTTTGGGTATGAGAACATTGTATGTCACTCTTTTTCATTATTCTAATAACAAATTTGTTAAAAATCCTATGCATTGCTTCAGTAATAACTTGACATCTTTAAATGTTTTCTCAGTAGCAGTATGTGCAATTGCTATATTTTCATTTTAAACATTTTCATCAATTGTTTTATTTCCATAAATTTTGATTTATTCAATATGGTCTTAGTTACTGAAATGAAAAGAGGTATTTGAAAGAACAAAACATATGTGATTTATTTTAATTTCCATCCGATTTTCAAAAAAAAGCAGGTTACAGCTACCAGAATTTTGTGTTCAGTTCAGTTCCAATTTTTAATAGTTTTTTTATTCTAATTTCAGTATACTTAACATACAGTGTTATGTTAGTTTCAGGAGTACAATATAGTGATTCAACAATTCTATACATTACTCAGTGCTCTACATGGTAAATGTACATTTATATTACTATAGTGATGGAAGAACTAAAAAAGATTCAGCATTGGAGACAAGAAAATTATCCAATTAGTAGACCTGGCAGGTTCTTATTCTTAAGGCAGATATTGGTCAGAAGTGCCTCAGCAGAAAAGCAAATACAGTGAGCCCCTGAGACCCTCCTGTTGGACTCACAAAGCCTCTGATCATCCCAGAGTCTTGGGCTGAATTGAAGTTAGAGAGGCTTTGGGCTGAATTGAAGTTAGAGAGAGTCAAGTGGCCTGCACTTAGTTAAGAAGATCACAACAGCACAAAGTCAAGAAAATTTTCACATGTACTCCACTTCCCATAATTAAAGTCAGGAATTTGCTTGTGAAATTTGAAAATACATTTTGGGAAAATCTAAGATTTGCCTTTGCCAAAAATACTCACTTGAAAAGCTAATCTATTTTTTGTATGTCTAAACACATGTCAGAGATGCCTTGAACCATGTTAGCATAATTATACTTTTCAAACACTTCAAAGTATTAGTCTCCCATAGAAACACGCTTATGAAAATAGATGTTACAGCAACAAATGTAAATGGAACAGGCAAGTCTTGCCTGTTTTAATTATCAAATGTTTATTATTAAGTTGGTAGTTAGTTTTGCACATATTAATGTAGAATAAATTGGAACTGGCAATTACTTTAGAAGCAAAAAAAAAGTTTTTATTTAAATGTTCTTGTAACTTTAACTTACTTTCTAAATACACAATGACCTGAACTTTTTAAATGATGGAAAAAGTATGCTGTGCCATTTTCCCCCCTTGATAAATTATGACACCCAAAGAAATGTATATTATTAAACTAACTAGAGATTTAAAACAGGATTTTGAAATGTAAAGCATTCTTATTTTATGGGTTATTTTAAACAATAATTACAAAGAATATAAGTTTTCTTAGAGGTCTCACATTCAGAAACATGCAAGGAGGACAGATGTGAGATTAATCATATACAGTAATTCTAAAACAAAATTAACACCTTTGAACCGACCAGTGATAGCCACAAGGCATTTTCTAAATCCACTGAAAGAAACCAGGTATTCTTAAATAACTGATCCAGGGGCTGAGCAGGGAGAGTACATGATGATCCTAGACCGACTTGTGCCAGAGAATAAGGAAATTCTTGAGAATGATGAGAACCTATCAAAAAGACCAAAGAGACAATCTGAAGAGGTTTTAAGTGGCCAAATTTATAAAATTGTAGAATCAAATTAAATAAAGATATAAATGAATTAGAACTTATCAAACAAGAATACATACTGATATAAATAATAACTAAACTAGAAGAAAAAGCTCTACCTTAGAGTTTTAATAAATACTGAAGGAATAATGGAAGTTAAAAATTACCATTTGGCAGCCATGACAGTAACACTTAATTCAAGGCAAGAAGCATCAAAGAGGGAAATTTTAATACATAATATATATATATATAT
>NC_048222.1:98121360-98229303 GCF_002007445.2 Ailuropoda melanoleuca | reverse complement strand
GGGGCATTAAGGAGGGCACTTGATGGAATGAGCACTGGGTGTTGTATGCAACTGATGAATCACTAAATTCTATCCCTGAAACTAATAATACACTATATGTTAACTAAATTGAATTTAAATAGAGAATTTATTAATTAAAAAAAAGAATGGCAGGTGGTGAGTTTGTTTTGGACTTGCTGATCTGAACTGACGTGAAGTTAAAAAATGTACATCAAGCAGTTAGGTAAACACTGTAAAGTTAGAAGCGTCCACAGCACATAATTAGTAATAGCCTAGAATTCATGAGACCACACAAGGAGAGTAGTTATAGGGTAAGAAAGAAGAATGATGAATGAATTATAGAAAATACCAAAATTTGAAGAGCTAGAAAAGAAAAAGTGAATGAGATAGAGATGGAAAAGAGGCATCAAGGAAATCCAGGGAAGTTTGGGGCCACAGAGTTCACCAGGAGGAAAGAGCTTGAAGTAGGAAGAAACGGTGATATGTGTTCAATGTGGTTCATGCAGAATCATGTATCACAGTGGGCTGCTGCTAGGAAGTGAGAAAATGAAAAATAGAGCCAGAAGCAGCTTTAGAGATTATCTAGTCTATTCTAAACCTCTCATTTTGCAGATAGGAAATTGAAATTCAGAGAGATTTGGTGCTTAATTCATAATGAACTGTTAATGGCAGAGCTGGAGTTTGAGCCAAATCCCCTAACAGAAGCCAAGTGCTCACAAAACTGTTATTAAAGTCTGATAATTAAAACCACCTGAGTCCAGTGTCCAAGTTTTCTTAAGATAACAAGTAAAGAGGGATGCCTGGGTGGCTCAGTGGGTTAAGCATCTGCCTTCAGCTCAGGTCATGATCTCAGGGTCCTGGGATCGAGACCCATGTTGGGCTCCTTGCTCAGCTGGGAGCCTGCTTCTCCCTCTGCCTGCTGCTCCCCCTGCTTATGCTCTCTCTCTCTCTCTCTTTCTTTCTGAAAAATAAATAAATAAAATCTTAAGGTAAAAAAAAGCAGGTAAAGAGGGTATAGTCTTTACAAAACACTGCAGTTTCCAGGGATATATTGGCCTGGGCATCTCATCAGCTTCAACTCATTGGTGTTGCCTAATTTGCAAATCTATAAAATTTGCATAGAGTATTTTATCCCAACACAGAGGCACAGCATGTCCTTCCACTCCTCTGTGCTGGGGCTGGAACTCTGGAATTAGACTCTGGCATGGGTCTACCCTTAGCCCCCTTCCAAATCCAACCAAGAGGGTGGCATACTCCCTAGCTGAAGAAAAAGACATCTGTATCCATGAGACAACTAATGGACAACTGCAGACACCTGCCAAGTAGTTAACCATAAGGGATGCTGAACTCTAGGAAACAAACCGAGGGTTGCTAGAGGGGAGGTAGGTGGGGGGTGGGGTAAGTGGATGATGGGCATTAAGGAGGGCACTTGATGGAATGAGCCTGGGCAGTTTCAACTCATTAGTGTGTGTGTGTGTGTGTGTGTGTGTGAATAGATACGTTCACTCTATATCAAATACTTTTATATTGAGTAAATCCTTATGTGGAATAATCCTATGATTATATTTATCATAAATGGTTAGATAAGGGAAGGCCAAGTTGGTTTCCAGTTTTCATGGCAAAACCAGTGGAGCAAATGTATTGCAGTCACTCTAAGTTTATACCTTTTGTAACTTTGATAGATCTTACAGAAATTAAACATTTTAATTTTAAAAGTTCAAATAGCCTAAGTTTCATAAAGTTGAAACATTTTAAGGTCTTCCTTTTGAAATGGTGTTTGTGGCCTTTTTAAAAAGGGGATTATATGAGTTCTGTTTTCAATCTACAGAATTTAAAGAAATATACTATATACTGACGATTCTGTATGAAATAATCCTTTGAGAAAAGAAAGTTTTTGTTTTAGTTTTCATTTGTGCTTTTTTTACAAGAAAATCAGTTCTTGGGGTGCCTGGATGGCTCAGTCGTTAAGCGTCTGCCTTCGGCTCAGGTCATGATCCCAGCATTCTGGGATCGAGCCCGCATCGGGCTCCCTGCTCAGCAGAAAGCCTGCTTTTCCCTCTCCCACTCCCCCTGCTTGTGTTACCTCTCTCGCTGTCTCTCTCTGTCAAATAAATAAACAACATCTTAAAAAAAAAAAAGAAAAAGAAAAAGAAAGAAAGAAAATCAGTTCTTGTCATACAGATTCTGAAAATTTACGGACACAACTTACAAAAATAAGCAACCTGGTAATTTTCAGGGAACGAAAACATTAGAAAGGTAGTATAAAGGATATTTTGTTTTCAGTTTCCACTGATATAGTGAAAGAAGCAAGGGTCAATGGTTTGCTTTCTGTTATGTTGGCAGTGGCGGTGATGGTATGGTTTTCAGAGAACCAGGGCTCTTGCTGACTTTAGGTAGTGGAGTATTTACTGTGAAGTAGTAATGGTAAATGCAAACATTTCGTTGAAGTTCCCCCACATTCTACCATATAACTCCGATTTCTCTATTATTATATTTTAATATAACTATGAGATGATAAATCACATTATAATCAGGACCTATGGAGCCATTGGACAAGCTACTTCCAATATGCCAGGGCTTTTTTAGGCTTAATAAAAAATAGTCTTAATTCAATCAAGGAGGAGAAAGATGTCAAAACGCTGTACCCATTTAGATGTGAATTTAGTTAGGTTTCACAACTATAGTCAAGATACCTAATTTAGTTCCATATGTTGAAATGCTTAAGGTCTACAATTATGTTCAGCTTTTAGAGGAACCGGCATGCATGGCAAACTCTGAAACCTAGGCCACACAGAGAAAAGGCAATGGCTTTGAAAATTAAAGTACTCAATCAAACCAGACATGGCAAGCAGCACTTTATTTTCACAATGTTACTTCATTCTTGACATGAAATGAAATAAAGTCCCAAATGTAAATGGTCGACTACATTGACCTTGAGATCAATGTCACTCCTGAACATTTCTCTGTATTAGATGGAAAGCACTAATGTTGACTCTTTACTCTGTAAGAGGCACCGCATCGGTTGTTATGGAATAAGATACCCCCCACCCTGAACTTAGGGGAGCAGCCACAGCGTGTCCCAGGAGCTAAGGGGCACTGTGAGCCCAGGCAATGTCTCACTGCTGCCCAGGGCTAATGTACCGGGTCAGATCACTTTGCTTCACTTACTTGTTACATTATCTTAAAAAAATAATAGTAGTACATTACTGCAGCAAGTTCTCCGAATATAACTCAAATTTCCCGAGGGAAGGTACAAGTTCCCTTCAAATTGGTCGACTAACAGGATTCTCCTAATCTCGTTTTATAAAAGATGATTTCCTTATGGACCACTAGGAAGATGCTTTGGAAGGATTAGGGATTTACTTGAAACTTTAGGGAAAATTTTCTTTCCAAAAACACTTCATTGATAGCTTTAAAAACAGGACAGTCAGTCTATTTAAAAAGATAGATTTGGTCAAACTGAGGTGGTTGTCTTAAGTTTGAGGCCATCCATGAAATTTTGTTTAAAATTAAGCAATTTATTTCTCTTGAGATACATACTCAAATATCTGAGCTAAAGACTATTCGGTTACATTTTTATAATGCAAAGAATGAGAATAAACAATAGCAATTAATTATCATTGTAATTTCCTAAAATGATAAAAAATATAACAATTTTTTGAGGAAAATTTTAATTTCTTTGAAAGAAGTTTAAAATAACTGGAAGTAGAAACTATTGCCAATCTCAACACCTTATCAAGAAATTTTTACCTTTTCAGTTAGTTGGCTAGTCTAAACTATAACAAAACTCTTGGTAGTAGCTATGACCCCTGCTAAGATATTATATATTGGATAATAGATGTATTAGGAGGAATAAGCTTTAACCTGATCTTCTCAGTGAAGCTGGTTTCCCCTTCATCAGTGGATCTCCTATTGACTTGGTGAGCACGGTATCCTCCAGGTCTTCCTGAGGATAAATATTCACATTCCTAATTCTCTGACCCCATCCCCTCTTGCCCAGTCTGCCACAGCAACTCTGCCCTCTTACTTCCTTTGGTGCAGCTCAAAACTTTCTAAACTTCTAGGTGCCAGTCTAGAAGATATCCCAGCTGCCCATGTGAGAGTGTTGAAACCTGCACCTTGGAAGGATGCCCCATATTGACAAACTCTTCCTTATCTCTCAGGGGCCTCCAAGACATTCTTCATAGTGTCCTGGTTCCTGCCAACATAAACTGACCAAGTTCTGCAGTTCATTTGGTCTCTAATCTTTGCCTCTGATACAGGCCCATTACCTCTCTCTCCAAGCTAGGCTGGGATTTCACTGCACTTATTGTTTTGGTGATCAGGAGTGGATATAAGGGCCAGTGCAGAGAACAAGCACTGTGTTTGCGGTCTTTGTCCTCAAATATGAAAAAATGGCCTCTTCTGCAAAGAGTTTGAAGGAATGTATGGATTCAAGTTTCTCAAGTACATCTATTCAAGTCTACCCATTTCATGTCCTGGGGTCCCACCTCTCCTGCAGCACACAGCCTGGACTTTGACATAGGAGCTGAAAAATTCAACCTCCTCTAAAGTCTTTTCCAACTGTATGATTCAGTCCTATGCCCAAATCATGGTTTATGTGATCCTCTGGTTGCAGAAGATGAAAGTCTCTTGACATATTGTCAAGAATTTTCTTTGAATATCACACTGAACTTCAAGTTCTTAATTAATATATCTAAGCCCACCACTTCTCCCTGGCAATAAATGATTTGTGGTTAGCAGTAGACCTCCAATTCCATAGTCCTTAGAATTACTATTCTCCCCAACCCTTTCAAATGCTCAAGAAATGACACTACCTAGTGCATCCTCTTTCACCTCTATCCCATCCCAATCCACCACAAGTGAAAGTCTGCAAATGTTATCAATACAGCATTCTAGTGGCTACCAGCATTCCACCTACCACCAAGAACAGTATCCTTTTTGCAACCCAGTTGAGACTAAGCAAATCCCATCCTTACAGCCTGTTTCATAGGCCCACTCCTGGCACCGACTGTCTTAGATGTGGTTCCCTAGAAGTAGAGTCTGAGAAGAGGATTCTTGTTCAAGATTGACTGAGTGAATTCTCAGAAGAGGACAAAGGCAGACTAGGGCAGGGGGAAAAAGGAAAAAGAAAATACAGTTTCAGCTGGAGACTGATTTCAGCCTGATCTCATGGGGAAAGTCTAGGGCACAAATCACTGTAGAGTTCCCCTTTGCAATAAGAAGACTGGCCTTTTGTGCCCTATTGCCCTTCAGGTATCGGCTGGGGACTGCCCCTAGAGGACGACGCATGAATTTCCAGGTAACCTGGATCCAGTCATCTGGGGCATTTCTTTAGAGAAGGACAGCTATGAGCTCCTAGCAGCCAGCCCTCATGGCAGTTGGGGCATGGGTAGGTCAATGAATTAAAACGACCTTGGCATGGCACTGCAGCACACACTATGACCACACTTCACAACTGGGTTACTAAGACTTGCTACCTCTTCCACATACAGGAAGTCACTTGCTCCAAATCCATCCTTTCCCAGCTATAATCATTCCCTTTGGTGAGGAGAAGACTACACACACAAACAGCCATCACAAAGAGAAATCCCTGCAACTCTGCTACTGTATGTCTTGAGATCAAGCCAAACTGCTCCAACTACATCCCCAAAAATAGGTGTTCTCCACACTGATTCTCTATATGGACAAAAAAAGTAGCTTGTGGTCCCTGGGGCCTCTGCTAGCACTCCAGCAGGGGGACAAAAGTTTCACAACTCAGCTTGCCAACAGAAGCAGCACAAACAGCAAATGCAGATGCTGTATGAGTACATCTGACTGAGCATAAATCACTGCTGGAATCTATTGCAAGGAGCCTGGGAAACAGAGATGATGTATAAGAATGCCGCTTTGAGGGGTGCCTGGGTGGCTCAGTCGTTAAGCGTCTGCCTTGGGCTCAGGTCATGATCCTAGGTTCCTGCGATCAAGTCCCGCTTGGGGCTCCTTGCTCAGTGGGGAGCCTGCTTCTCCCTCTCCCTCTCCCTGCCCCCTGCCACCCACCCCACTTGTACTCTCTCTCTATCATTCTCTCTCTCTCAAATAAATAAACAAAATCATAAAAAAAAATGCCACTTTGGCCTCTTCACCCTGGAGGTCACCCTAAAAGGAGACAGTAATGGATGGTTAGCACCTGTCCACCAAATCCAGGTCCATCACTCTTGTTTCTCAGCATCTACCTCAAAATACCTAACCTTCTAAAGAAGAGAGCATCAAAACCAATAACAGGCTGACGTATATGCCTGGGAAACATGTCTTCTCCATCTTTATAGGGCTCAAAATATCTCAATTTTGCTTTCACTCTCAGGTCATAGTTGAGCTGTATAGAGTTCTAGGTTGACAATGATTTTACATCAGGACATTGAAACTATTATTTCGCTGTTTTGCAGCTCTGATTGCAGCTGCTGAGAAATCTGTTGCCAATTTAATCATTATTCGTTTAGAAGTTAGCAGGCTTTTCTCTCTGATTAACTACGTTTTTCTCTTCTTGATATTCTGCAATTTTGCTGTGGTTTTTCTGGGTGTAATTTATTTTTCTCTTTCCTGTTGGATCTTGGTGTACTTCTTCAACCCAAGAGCTGTCTTCAATTCCAGGAAGTTCTTCTGAGCCATTATCTCTTTTAATACCAAGCTCTGCCCTATTCTCTCATTTTTTTTTCCTGGAATTTTATCAGCATATGTTGATGGATCTTTCTATTTTATCCTCTTAGAACTTACCTCTCTTTCAGATTTTTTGTCTCTTTATCTCTCTATGCTTAATTTTTCTCCATTTTTATCAGTCTTTCCGTTAATTTTCTCAATTAAATGATTACACTGTTCACTTAATTAGTTGCACTTTTCAAACTCCAGTTTCTATAAATTTTATTATTCCTAAAAACTCTTTTTTGGGTTGTTTCCCAGGTTACCTGTTGTTTTATGTATTGCTTGGCTATTGCCGCTATGGTCTCTCAGATATTTTATGTCTACAATATTTGTGCGAGCAAAGTCTCTCACTTATTGCATTCTCTGACTCTTCATGGCACTTGTTTCAACTTGTTGCTTGTCATTTTTAACTACATATGGGGGAGGAGTTAATTTTCCAGTGTTCCCTGTGTTGGGGAAGAATACTACTGAGCAACTTTGAGTGTTGAATTTTGAGCCCTGTGGGTCTCACAAGTCTAGGACCAACTTTGTGTGCATTTTTTTATCTTGGTGCTCTGACTCACGTGAGGAGTTCAGCTCCAGCCTGCTGCGGACACAGAGCCCACTTTAAGTCCCGATTCCCTTGTCCGGCTCTCATGTCACATCTAATGCCCTGACCTAAGTTTCAATTCCCTCTTCATTCATTTACCTGAGGATTCCCCTTTCTTTGGAGCTCAAGTATGTATTTAAGGATTTTTCACTTTTGCTGTTGTTATATTTTATTTGTAATTTTTATGTATTGAAATTGGAGAAGGATTTCCCATATCTGCTCAGGATATCATAGCAATCAAAAGTATTCTGTCAATGACTTATTTGTCTTCTGTATACCTAATAAGAAAATAAAAGGGCAGTGTCAGCTTCCCTCTGGCAACCTGGTGAAGCAGAATTAACAAGCAATAAGCTAACTTATGTAACTAACAAGCAATAAGACACTTTCTCTAGTTGATATTAATTTGTCAGTTTGTGGGTAGGAGATGGATACTACCTGAAGAAGTGAAAGGATTCTCATTATTACCTTATTTTCCCTTAACACACCCACGGTTGTTACTGGTAAAATCTTATTTGGGTGGGGGGGAATAAAAAGTCTATTTATGCCAAACACATCCGCAGTTAAAATGCAGATGTTCTACTATCTTGCAGCAAAGAAACTAATTTCTTTTTATTATATGACCAAGTCTTTGATAAATAAAAAGTTAATAAGAATAAACCGAGTTGCTGGAATTCCCTAGTAAATTGAAAATATATTTCTCATGTGGAGAATCCTTTCAGCACCCTTCAGCAATCCACCTGAGCCTTCTCTGTCCTCACCTGTTAACACAAAAGACACCATGCGACACTGCTGCATGTTCACAGAGCCTTGTCAGCCCAGCCCCAAAATGGCAGCTGATGAAGACAAAGCAGGCAGCCATAGCGCATAATGACTAAGGGTGCTAATTGCAGGGGCCACTGGCCTTCCTCATACGACTGCACTGAAACTCTCCCCTGGCACTGTGAAGTTGTCTAAAGCTGAGATATACAGCCATACCAGCTGAACATAAACTTCTCTGTGGTATTGAAAACTCAGGAAGAGGACCAGTGGGAGCTCTCCCTCCACATGACATCAAGTGGGCATTACTAGTTTCCCCTTTAAAAGGAGTTGAAAGAGTCAATAAGTTTGGATTCCTATGGACCCAAGCATCCCTTCTACCAGCTACTCATATCCATACAGCAAGTTATATAAGGTTTTGAATTCTAAAGGGTTTTTGCTCCTTCATTTTCTGTTCTGATATGGTTTTAATATACCATTGTTTTCATTCTTTGTAGAAGTTAACTCACTAGCTCTTCTTCAGTCTTCTAAAAATACTAGGCTCAAGTAAAACAGTAAGGGTATTTGAGGGAACTGGATATTCATCTTTCAAAATTAGTTTCTTCAAACAGACAAAAAGCAGAATCGGACCTATAAATACAGAAAACAAACTGATGGTTGCCAGAAGGGAGAGGGATGGGCAGAATGGGTGAAGGGGAGAGTGAGATACAGGTTTCTGGTTATGAAATGAATAAGTCATGGAAATAAAAACATAGCACAGGGAATTTGGCCAATGTATTATAATAGAGAGATGTAAAAGGTAGATGGCAGCTACACTTGTGGTAAGTATAGTATAATGTATGGAGAAGTGGAATCACTACGTTGTAAACCTGAAACTAATGTAATATTGTGTGCTAACCATACACACTTAAAAAATCTTTTCAATTAGTTTATTTATTTTGACTTCAATCATTTACAGCTGCACTACAGTTGTGTTGACATTCCAGAAAAATGGTTGCAAATGTAGTTTAGCTACTGCTATATAATACTAACTTAAGGAAGCCACCATTAACACAAATGTCTTTGCAATTAAAATGAGACAGTTGTTGTTGTTGTTGTTTTTGTTGTTAATATCAGCCATTACATGAAGAATTAAGAAATTTTTTGGAGGAAATAGTAGTCTTGATTGAAAGTGGAACACCACCATTTTTTCCTATAAAATATTTTTCTCTATCTTAAGATTAAACTTTGAAGGTAACTCATCTCTTCTTCCGGTAAAACACACTAGAAGTTGAAAGTGGTCTACTTGCTGGTGTTTTAGAGTAAGTATGTGTAGTCTTTGAAAAATGCAGTTTAAAAATATGTCTTCTCCACCAAGCTCTAACTCTGCTGATTGTTTTGGAGATTCTTTACTTGCAAGTGGATTTAACTATCCTGGGACTCTATACTAAATTTCACCTCCTTGAAATGTGTGTATGTGAGTGGCCAAGAAGCTCTCGATAGATATCAATCAAACGAATCTCCTACCTATTGATTCAACTGGACACCAAACTTCAAGAAAGCACTGGATTGGATTCAGCTATATTTAGCATGTATGACTCAGAGGTGGTTCCGGATAGAGTAATAAAAACTTCCATGTACCCAATTCTAAGTTCTGGGGTGAATGTTGAGGTCTCACTTCTCTCACAGAGCTTACCTTCCAGTGAGAGAGACAGAGAATAAACAAGTCAACAAAGGAACACACACACACACACTAAACAAGAATGTCAAATAGTTCAATGATCTAAGTCTAAGGTATTGTGATGGTGAAAAGATAGGTGGAAGTAAGGGGCTATTAGAATTGGACAATCAGGGAAAGACTTTCTGAAGAGCGGCTATTGTCTAAGGCCTATCAGGAAGAAGTCATCTATGAGAAAATCCAAGGGAAAAGTAATCCAAGAAAAAAGGAGCACAGGAGCATAGGCCCTGGAGCAGAATCAAACTTGGAATAGTAAGCAATAAAAAGAAGAAGACCATGTGAATAAATTATGTGAGTGGGGAAGACGGGAGTTACAAACGGAAACTGGACAGGTGGGCTACAACAAAACCATGCAGGGCCTTCTACACAACAGTAAGCCCTTTGAACTTGATTTTAAATGTGACAGAAAGTCATTTGGGGGTTTTAAGTAAAAGATCGTGATTGTATTTATATAACCCCAGTGTAAATTAGAATCAACTATAATCTTTTGGTTCGGGTCTTCTTCATAGCACTTATTACAACACGTGTTTATCTATCTCTTTGTGAGGCATCTTTTTCTTTTCTTTTTCTTTTTTTTAAATTATTAACAATAATGTATTATTTGTTTCAGGGGTACAGGTCTGTGATTCATTGGTCTTACACAACACACAGCACTCACCACAACACATACCCTCCCCAATGTCCATCACCCAGCCACACCATCTCTCCACACACCCCCTCCCCTCCAGCCATTCTCAGTTTGTTTCCTAAGATTAAAAGTCTCTTATGGTTTGTCTCCCTCTCTGGTTTCATCTTGTTTCATTTTTTTCCTCTCTTCCCCTATGATCCTCTGCCTCATTTCTTAAATTCTGCATATCAGTGAGATCATATGATAATTGTCTCTCTGATTGACTTATTTTGCTTAGCATAATACCCTCTAGTTCCTTCCAAGTCATTGTAAATGGAAAGATTTCATTTTTTGATGGCTGCGTAATATTTCATTGCGTGTGTGTGTGTGTGTGTGTGTGTGTGTGTGTGTATGCACCACATCTTCTTTATGCATTCATCCATCAATGGACTTCTGGGCTTTTTCCATAGTTTGGCTATTGTGGACATTGCTGCTATAAACACTGGGGTGCAGGTGCCCCTTCGGATCACTACATTTGTATCTTTGGGGTAAATACCCAGTAGTGCAATTGCTGGGCCATAGCGTAGCTCTATTTTCAACTTCTTGAGGAACCTCCATACTGTTTTCCAGAGTGGCTGCACCAGCTTGCATTCCCACTAACAGTGTAGGAGGGCTCTCCTTTCTCCACATCCTGGCCAACATCTGTTGTTTCCTGACGTGTTTATTTTGACTGATGGGAGGTGGTATTTCATTGTGGTTTTGATTTGTATTTCCCTGATGCCAAGTGATGTTGAACACTTTTTCATGTGTCCGTTGGCCATCTGGATGTCTTCTTTGCAGAAATGTTTGTTCATCTCTTCTGCCCATTTCTTGATTGGATTATTTGTTCTTTGGTGGTTGAGTTTGGTAAGTTCAAAGGAAACAGTCAACAAAACCAAAAGACAACTGACAGAATGGGAGAAGATATTTGCAAATGACATATCAGATAAAGGGCTAGTATCCAAAATCTGTGAAGTTTTTTTGTTTGTTTGTTTTAATCTGCCCTCTCTTTGTAAACTCTGTGAGGGTAGGCAAGAGACTGCTCTGTATACCATTGAATATCTAGACACTAACAGAGAGCCTACCGCATATGTGATGGGTACTCAATATATGTCGGGCAAATGAGTGACTGACTATTAAATGTTTATCTCCAATTCTTTTTAAGGTCACAGGATACTGAAATAATCCTCTCCATGTAGTAACTATAAGATTGTTGTACCAGGTGAATCAGTTCCATGCATTATCCCAACTTTCTCAGCATGGTTGTGTCCACTGAGCCCAAAAAAGTCATATTTTTATATATTTTTTAATATTTGAAATCATGTGCTTGCTTCTAATAAAACACAAAGAACCCAAAGAATAAAAAAGATTCTCAACACAGGAAGAAAGCAGTATCAGGAGTTCCGCAGGTAGGATTTCAATAGCTATTGTTTTATACAGTAGGAGCTCTGTGATGGTTTCTGTTGTAAGCTGCAGTTCAGTGAATTGAATGGTGTAAAACTGCATTTGTAAATAGAAGAACTAGAAGGATTTTACAGCCATTTCCTTCAAGTAATTCTGCCCTGAATGGAACCATTACATCCTGAAACTCTGAAACAATAAACCCAAGGTAGTTCTGTTCAAGGAGTGAATCTTTCTGTTCTAAAGATGTTTAGAATCGTTCCAGTGAATCAAACCTGTGTACGCCTTCCTAAGAAAGAGAGCATTATAGTAACCATTTTCAGGGCCACTGCCCAGCCTCGCTCCTCCAGTGGCTGTGTGCTGGCTCCATGCAGTCCTCCAATTTACATGTGTATGTCTGTGTGTTTCAAGGTGGGGATGAAGCACGCTTTTACAGTTCCTGGCTTTATAAGTACCACCAGCTCATATCTGAATTTGCCAAGGGTGACCACCAAAAACAAGGAACAGGGAAGGTATAAGAATATGCACATAAGCATTTATCTTTTGTGGTTTCAGGGAGGGAGGGAGAAGTTTTATAATCAAAAACATATCTTATTAGTTGAAATTCTCTTAGAATCATAACTTTCCATTTGTCCACTAGAATGAAGACAAATTCAGTGGAAGAGGTGATATACTCTCATATAGTCACAGAATTTCACTAAAGGGTAAATAATCACATGATATTGTTATGTCCGAGCCTTCTCTAAAAGGAAATTTAGCAAAGAAGAAGAGGGGTATACTGAGTCATTAAAAGACAGTCTTGCCTGGGATAAAGGAAAGTTTGAGAATAGGGGAGATGGAATCTTCATTCCCTCACGACTTTCCTGGGATCATCTCCACTTAGAAATTACCCCTTCTCCCCAGAAATAGCAGCATGATACCTGGACTGCTCAGGAAAGGAGATAAAGTAATATAAATGCAAAGAAAGAAAAAATATCATAGAGAGATTGCTTTAGGGCACAAGATTGTTGGACTATTTCATTACTTTCATGTTAAAAGGAAAATTTGAAACAATGATTTTGAAAAGGATTCTGTCTTCTGACATCTACTGGTTTTCTCCTTTATTCAACTTGTCCTTTGTAAACTAGTATCAGATTATTCATTAAATAATCATAAAATGTTGTTCGATTCCCGCTATAGGACAGACACTGTGCTTGGTGCAGAGGATACAAAGATCATTAAAATGAATGCCCTGCTCTCAAGTCATATACTGACTAGTGAGGAGATGGAGGGCAAATTAACCATTGTGGTAGAACTCATCTCCTCAGGAACAGAAACATTTTATATTCTTATTTAATTCTCTGTCCCCGATGCCTAAAAATGGCCAGGCGTACAGTATCTGCTCCATAAATGTGTTGGATGTTGAATGAATATGATCATTGCTCTAATGGACATAAAACTAATAACTGCACCCACAAAATGGCATTTGGATTGAGACTTGAAGCATCAATAGGAAATTGCTAGGTAGGAAGGATATAAACACAGACAGGGTATTCTTGGCAGAGAAGAGTTTGCCCAGGGGCACAGGAGTGTGAGAGAGCATAGTATATTCAGGAATAATAGGTTTGCAGGGATGAAACATTAAATTCCAAATAAAGTGAAAGAGATGAAATTAGAAAGGTAAGTAAGAGCCGTATTGGGAAGGGCCATGTGATTCCTAAAAAAGACCTGAAGGTGAATCTGCACGTGTTGAAAAACACTGAAAAACTTTGATCAAGAGTAATATATGGGGCACCTGGGTAGCTTAGTCTGTTAAGCAACCTACTCTTGCTTTTGGCATAGGTCATGATCCAGGGTCGTGGGATCAAGCCCCATGTTGGGCTCCAAGCTGAGCATGGAGTTGCTTAGGATTCTCCTGCTCCATCTCCCTCTGCCCCTCCTGTGCTTTCTCACTTTCTCTCTCTCTCTCTAAAAAAAAAAAAAAAAAAAAAAGTAATATATAGTGGTTTATATGTATTAAATATGGCAGGCAGGAAAGAGGAATGGGTGAATCAGAAGGTGTCAATACTTGAGGTCAGGAGACCAATTAGGAGCTACTGAAGTACTTGTGATAGGCTACAAGGATCTGAACTAGGGCATCAAAGGTGGGAATGAAGATGAGTGGAGGAAAACTACAAGCATTTTTAGGTGAAACCAAATGACTTGGAAATTTGTTCTTGACATGAAGAACAGAAGAGAAATCTAGGTTTTATTTCTCTGATTTGGGCTTGAAGTCCTGGGTCAATTGTTGTGGCATTCGAAAAGAGAAGAAATAATAGAGGCCCCTACACCAGAAATAAATCTGACAGTATCCTAAGATCCCATTTTCTACTGGTGAGTGGAGTGTGAAATATATAGCGTTTGGCCTGAACATACCCACTAAGGCCATGGCCACCTTGCCCAATTCTCATATGTGTTTTCCTGGTCAATATGAAAGGGCTTCTCTACTCACTTCAGGTTTTTGCTCACTTCTAGGTTAACCCTGGATGCCTTCTTCAGTCTGCTTGTCTAGTCCTGACATGTTTCTTCAGCAAAGGACGTCATTTGTCTATCTCAGCCACTGAGTGGAAGTCCTTTGTTGATACAAAATGTCACAACCCCTGCTC
Source organism: Ailuropoda melanoleuca (assembly GCF_002007445.2). Taxonomy (NCBI): domain Eukaryota; kingdom Metazoa; phylum Chordata; class Mammalia; order Carnivora; family Ursidae; genus Ailuropoda; species Ailuropoda melanoleuca. Next base: position 98,214,892 of record NC_048222.1, on the reverse strand, counting down.
CTCCTTGTGACTTGTTCAGAAGGACATTCATGGTAGACTCAAGAAGTCCAACCATTTGGATGTTAACATGAATCTATATAAATTTCAAAATGTGAAAACATCACTTTAATATGATCTGGATTGCTCCTCACCTTTCTTAGGGTACAGGTCTATAACAAGAATATGACACATATTCTCCAAACTTTCATCATAGAGGTGTTCAGTATGTCAAGTTCACACAAAGAATAGAAAGAAAAAAAAAAATCACAGCCTGACAGCCATACTCGAAAAAACTTGGTCTTGAAAGAGCCTAAAAATTCTCGTTAGAATGGCCTCAAACTTCAAATAATGAAGGAAATATCACATTAAAAAAAAGTTCCAATAATAACTAAAAAAAAAAAATCCCAGTCATCTATGCATATGCATGACCAATTTATTGAAGTTCTTATATATTCTAGCATAACTTCATTTGACATAATTTTGAATCATATCATTTTTTATCGTAGTTCTCAATTTGCTCCTTTCCAACTAGACTGGTGATTTACAAATAAAGAATCTCCTGAGAAATCTTTTTGGTTGGTTTTGGTTTGTTTAGTTGTTTCAAAATATACATGCCTCCATGCATCAAACTTCTGAAGATAGAGTCTGAGTATGTGTGCTTTTAGCTTTCATTTTGATATCATTGTAAACTCATGAGAAAACTACAAGAATAGTATAAAGAACTTCCATATACTCTTTACTCAGAGTTCTTGTTATCTATTGCTACACGATAAACATTTCAAAAGGCAGTGATTTAAAAAAAAAAACAGTTATATTTTAGCTCACAGAACTGATGTTTGGCAGGTGTCAGAGGGAAGGCTCATCTCTGCTCCATGCAGCACCAGCAGTGGTAGTGGTTAGAGCAGTTGGAGCAAGATGGCTCTTCCTTTGACTGGCAACTCAGTGTTGCTATGAAATTGGTGCTCAGCTGCAGACCTCCTTTCCTTTCCAGGGAGGCCTTTGCACACAGGCTACTAGGTGAGCTGCTTGAGCTTTCTCAGAGCATGGCAGCTGGGGTCTGAGCACGGACATGCAGGAGAAGCCAGCAGCAGCTCTATTGCCTTTTTTTTTATCTAGCCTGGAAAGTCATACAACATCACTTCCGCCACAGACAAAAGTGCACACCCAGATTCAGAAGGCAGAGGGGGAATACACCCCTCATCCTAGAAAAAGAACTATGGATGAAAGATTATTGTATTTTTGCAAAATACAGTGCTTCACACCCAGAATTGTTTACATTTTACCCCATCTGTTTTGTCATTGTCTCTATCGATTTGTTCGCCTATATCTACATAGATATAGATATAGAATATCTATCCATAGACATATATTTAAGTGTGTATTTCCCAAAAACAAGGGCATTATTTCACAGTATAATTACCAAAATCAGAAAATTTAATATTGATAAATCACTGTTATCTAATCCATAGTGCACGTTTAAATTTTATCAATTCTTTCCTCCCTCTCCTTTCAAATCCATCAAGGATATTATCAGACATGCATATTTCTTCAAATCTCCAAAGGTGATTCTGATGGGTGGTCTCAGTCTAGAATAACATAAATATTTGGAGACAGACAGACCCAAGGTCAAATCTCAGCTTTGTCATTGATCAGAAACATAACCTTTGGCAAATTACTTTGGCTCTCTCTGTCTCAATTTCCTCATTAGTAAAAATGGGAATATTACGGGATCCATCATAGAAAGGAGAAAAAATTGTGAGGTGCCAGACCCTCAGCAAACGTTAGTGTTGTCCTCGTTCACTCCTTAAAATTACCAAATACTCACATAGAACATGGCACTGTAAGTGGCAGTGTCCACACTACCTTCGCTCCACTCCCCTTAACTCTAACTGCATAGGGATGGTAATTCAATAGAAATTCAACCATACTTTCCAAGGCTGCACTCATTTATTGGGGTATATCATTTAGAGTCTATTTCACGACTTAGAATTCACATGAGCCAGTTCACTTTTGTCTTGCTCCCTGCTCTCAAATGACACCAGCTTCCCTGCAGTCAAGCGCAACAGGGGAACTGGCAAGAGTGGCGGTCTGAATGGCGAGGAAGTCAAGCTTGTTCTCACCCTTTCCATGCTTCTCCAGTATCAAACTCCTCCAAACAGGAAGATGTTTTTTCATGGTGTTATTTGATAAGTACTAAAAAGGAAGCACAGGCAGGACTTCTTCATTGCGTCTTTCATTATTACCATTCAAATGTCAGCTAAAGGAAAATTCTTACTGCTTTTTTTTCTCTTACCATTAAATATACCCCCAGGATACCTGCTATTAGCTCTGCTATTTCATACTATTTCATTAGAGTTCAGTGGGTTTGCTGGGCCAGAGATTTCATTCAAGGTGACTTTATTAACTTTTACAGCTTTTGTAGCTTTCCTTCTCCCTTGATGATGACACCACTAAATAACCCTTTTTTCAATATATAAACATTTTAGTTAAGAAGTCCCTAAGCAACTTGGTCCAGTTTATCAACAGCCACCAGATTTTTGAATGCTTTTGATCTATTATTTACTGTGCTTTATTGGGACTTCTAAAACCTGGTAAATAATTCCTGGTGCATTGCTTCAGTCTGCTTCCAATAAGTCTGAGTCCATTCCCGTGCATGTGTTTAGATTGCACAATACAGAGCAGCAACTCGGGCTCACCGCCAGGCTTCATTGCTAGGAGACACAGGGGGATCCTTGGGACAGACCTGACTTCTGCTTGTTGTCATAAAGGACAACAGAGATAAATGTGGCTGGACCAGTCATAATGTCACTAACAGATCCCCTTAGCAGTTGAACCAAAAAAAAAAAAAAAAATCAGGCCAATCCTTTCACCTAAATACATATAAATTTTAATGAAGCAGGTATTATTGTCAATGCTGGTCCAGTCTTCAAGTTAAAGCCCTTTATGTCCTAATTTCACAAAGTCACAAACTGGTACAAAAAAAAAAATAGAACTCAAAAGACTTGAACTTTCACACAAAAATATCACCGGATCAAGACAGAGTGTGCCAGATGAGGCTTTGATGCAGATTGTTTTTATTCTGTCCTAATTGATCTTGAGGCCATCAATTGGGTTGGTGCTGAACACAGTACTGTTACATACAGAAGTCAGTTTCCTCTTTTAGCATACAAGCACCGCAGGATAAACATAAGCCTGAAACGTCTTTGGGAAGATCCACAGTGGTTCTGTTACCCCCATCCTGGGTCAGGTTACACACCTCAGAGTTTGTATTACATAACTAATAATTATCTTCATTCCAAACTGAAGCTACACTGCCTGCTTGAGCTGGAAAGATTAACTGTTTTTGCAGAGCTGGCCATAACTTAGTATTATACTTAACTATGTGTTTCTTCTTAAAGGAGACTATAATCCTTTTACAGGTAAAAGCTGAAAGTCACATCATCAATAAAGTTTTTAAATAATTACAACTTTTAGCAATGATCTGTACTACAGATATTAAGTCATTTGTAATATTGTGAAATATTTATCATTGGGTAAAACCAGTTGAGATTAAAATATTTTTCCAAGTGATAAGTTCATTCTAGTCACCAGTTAAGTAGAAGCTTGATATTTTATAATTTTAATTCCATCCAGGACATTTTTAACAATTGTGTGACTTTGTACTTATTCTTAGTTATACTATAACTATTGGAATATATAGACTTTCAGAAAGAAATAAGTATTTTATTTGAGCCACTGCTTTTTCTTTGAGTGGCTGCAATGCTTTTACTAACTAAACCCTAGAATATTTAGTACATATAATAAGGAAGAAAATGAAAATATAAATATAAGAAAAATAATTTCTTCATCCTTTACCTGTTTTGAAGGTTTTTCTCTAGCCATTGCAAAATAATAGCACAGTAGATAATTTGCTAAGCAAAAGCAATGCCAAATGATTCTCCTAAATTGCTTTTTCTATTAAAAAAAGGTAAATTCTAACTCCTAAATTTTAAATAAATGAATGTTTACACTCAAGCTTATTTAGTCAGTTTTATCCTAAAGACAAAGTTTTAAAATCTTGACTAAAGCAAGGTACCAGCTGCAGCTGTGAATTAAACTATCCAAAACAGTCTGAGGAAAAACACAAATATTACATCAGTCAACTCCAGCTTTCAGATACCATAAAATTTTAAGGCCAGAAAACTTTTATATTTACAAGAAATGTTTTGAAAGTAAGTGGAAGCTCTAAAATTCAAGAAACATTATATTGAGATTCAAATTACCCTCTGGTGAAAAGGGCACGCTGTTTAGAACTTTGTGCCTTAATATTTGCTAGATGAGCTCATTCCATGCTCTGGATAGACCAAACAAGCTGCTAGCCGATGGCATTCTCTCTTCTAGAGAAGCCACAGAATGCCTGCCACATTCACAGACTTCTTTAGCTCATGGCATGTGATGGAATCACAGCTCCCTGGATATCTTACCCAAAAGAAGCCCATCCATAGGGTGGCCAGTAACCTGTGAGGTAATCTGATGACGGAAGTCTGCCAAGAGCTCAATCAAGTCTTGTAATTTTTTTTCCCCTTTTTGGATGTGCCTTTATATTACCTGCAAAAGTAAGAAGCAGCAGCTGGTAGTTTTGAAGCATTTCAGATGACCCTCATCTATGAAATAAGACACAGCACCTGAGTGGCCATGGACTCCACGGCAAGGGAATCATCACCAGAGCAAATCTTTTCCCCCGATTTACTATCATTTGTAATAAAAACATAGTCATTTGGTATAGAGACTTGGAATATAGAAAGAAGATACATGCATGAAGTATATACATTATAAACAATAATATAATGAACACCAATGAAGCCGTCACCCAACCAAGAAACGAAACGTTGTATGTCTCTACTCGTGTGTTTCTCCTCATCCCATTTCCCGGCTTCCTGTCCAGATCAGCACTAATCACTATCTTAAATTTTGTGTTTCGCATTCCCTTAATTTTTAAAACTTTTTGTCACAAATATATGTATGCATTCAACATTAAGCATTCACAAATCACTTAGATGGTTATTTATTTTATGTTATTTATTTTCATGATTTAATGCTTTCTTGTGTTAAACTTCCACAATTTAATCAATTATGTTAAAAACTATCATTTTCTTTTTTTTTTAAAGATTTATTTATTTGAGAGAGACAGAGATAATAAGAGAGAGCATGAGCTGGGAGGAGAGGGAGAAGCAGGATCCCTGATGAGCAGGGAGATGTGGGGCTCAATCCCAGGACCCTGGGATCATGACTTGAGCTGAAGGCAGACACTTAATTGACTGAGCCACCCAGGACCCCAACTATCATTTTCATAATAGAAAAAGGTATATATTATGATCTGTGCTGCCATGAACTTTCTTCTAATTGTTCCTGGTGCATAGGAACAAAATTTTCTCCATGGCATACCTAGGAGTGAAACTGCTGGGTTGTACTCTTTGCAAATGTTCTGCCTTTCAAGATAAATCCCAGTGGTTTTGCAGTAGACAAGAGCGCTCTTCCTGGTAGATGCAGAAATAGTATCATCAGTGACCCAGAGATGTTGCTAGGTCCTGAAATATTCCAATTTCTGAGGGCTGGCTACATGGCATTGGGGAGCACCACCAGCAAAGAGTTAAACAGAAATGGTGGGGTTAGGCATTGTTCTCCCCTTCTCAGTTGTAGGGGTTAAGCTTTTATCACTTTACCATGAAGTGTGTTATTTCTTGCAGGTTTTTATAGGTTAAGGGAGTCCTCATTGAACCCTAGTTTCCCAAGGGATTTATTTTTTTAAAGATTTTATTTATTTATTTGAGAGAAAGAGAGCAAGAGAGAGCACGAGAGGAGTGCCAGGGGCAGAGGGAGAGGGACAAGCAGACTTCCCGCTGAGCAGGGAGCCTGACATGGGGTTTGATCCCAGGACCCTGAGATCATGACCTGAACTGAAGGCAGACGCTTAACTGACTGAGCCACCCAGATACCCCCAAGCAATTTGTTTTTAAGTCAAATATAGGTATTGAATTTTATCAAGAGGTTTTTCTGCATCTGTAAAAATTATTGTATTTTTTCCTCTTTTTGCTATTAATGTGGTGAATTATTTTCTATATGTTGAAGGAACACTGCACTCCTTCCCAAAATAACTCTAAATGTGCTAGGTTATTTCCCTGAGGACTCCTGCATCTATGCATATCCGACAAATGACTTTAAGTTTTCTTTTTTGAAATGTCCCGGACAGGGTTTGGTACCAGTGTTAACGTTGGCTTTGTAAAATGAGTTGGATGTTTTCCTTTTTTCTCTATTTTAGGAAAGATTTTGTTTAAGATATTAATGAGTCTTACCTTGATGTTTGGAAGATTTTATTAGTAAGTTCTTCTGGGCCTGGAATATTCTTTTTGGAGGTTTGTGTTGTTCCTGTTTTATCAAAGTTTAAATTTCTTTAACAGAAAATACACGGTTCAGATTTCCTATTTTCTCCTGTTTCAGTTTATGTATTTCACCTAGATTTTCAAATTTATTAGCATAAAATGTACATGATAAAATTTTTTAATGTCTGTGGGATCTTTATGTTGATGATTTTTATCCCTTATTTTTTTTCTTGTCAGTTTTGCCTAGATATTTATCAATATTAGCAGTACTGATTTTCTCTGGCATTTATTCTCAGTTTCATTAATTTGTATTCCTTTTCTTAATATCTTTCCTTTCTTCTACGTTGTTTGAATTCAATTTGCTCATTTTAGTCTAACTTATATTGATGACTGTATAATAAAATTTCAGACTTTCTTTTCTAATATATGCATTTAATACTATAAATTCCCCTCTTAGCATTGTTGTAGCTGAATCCTATGTTTTGATGTCATATTTTTATTATCCTTTATTTTTTAATATTTTGTAATTTTTAGTGTGATCTCACCTTTGACACATGGATAATTTAGAAAGATATTGCTGCTTTTTCCACTCTTCCTAGAGAGGCGTCCATATGATATTGTTCTGGGTTTCCATCATAACCGAAAGGGAAGCTTTGATGGACCTTGATGTCCTGCAAATGAAGAAGGACATCCTCAAATTGCTTGTAGCAGAAATCCACTTAGGTGGCACCAACTTGACTTCCAAATGGAACGTACATCTATGAAAGGAGAAGTGATGGCATCTACATCATAAATCTGAAGAGAACCTGGGAGAAGCTTCTGTGGGCAGCTCATGCCATCGTTGCCACTGAAAACCCAGCTGATGTCAGTGTCACATTCTCCAGGAATACCGGCCAGTGAGCTGTGCTGAAGTTTGCCACTGCCACCGGAGCCACCCCTATCACTGGGTCACTTCACTCCTGGAAACTTCACCAATCAGAAGATCCAGGCAGCCTTCCAATGGTTACTGATCCCAGAGCTGATCACCAGCCTTTCAGAAGGTGTCTTATGTTCACCTGAGTGACATTGCTCTGTGTAACACAGACTCTCATCTGCAATATGTGGACACTGCACTGAGGGAGTGCACTTAGTGGCCTGAGGTGGTAGAAGATAGCCAGGGAAGTTCTCTGCATGAGTGGCACCATCTTCAGTGAATACCCAAGGGGGCCATGCCTGATCTCTACTTCCACAGAGATCCTGAACAGATTGAAAAGGAAGAGCAAGCTACTGCTGGAAAGGCTGTGATCATGGAGGAATTTCAAGGTAAATAGACTGTTCCAGCTCCCAAATTTACTTCTATACACCCCGAGTTCACCAGCTGGTCTGAAGGCTTGTGGATGCCCCCTATGCCTACTTAGCAATTCCTCATTAACTACTGGAGCACTCAGCCTGCCATTGAAGACTGGTCTACAGCTAATGAGTAGAAACAACCACTGAGTGGTCTTGAGCTGTTCTTTTACAAATTCTTTTTCTTTATTTATCTTTTTTATATTGCAGTATAGTTGATATGTTACATTAATTTCAGGTGTACAACTTGGTGATTCAACAAGTCATATATTATGCTATGCTCACAAAAAATGTAGCTAGCATCTGTCAGCATACAATACTATTACATATCATTCCCTATACTGTACCTTTTATCCCCATGGCTTATTCATCAATAAGTGGAAGTCTGAATTTCCTGCCCCCCCCACCCATTTGCCCATCCCCTCACCCCCCTTCACTTTGGCTACCATCAGTTTATTCTCTGATTCTGCTTTTTGTTTATTCCTTTATCTTCTTTTTTTTAGAGTCCACATATGAGTGAAAACACATGGCATTTGTCTTTCTCAGTCTAACTTACTTCACTTAGCGTAAGTTCATCATGTTGTTGAAAATGGCAAGATCTCATCCTTTTTATGCCTGCATAATATTCTATGGTGTATATATATCACATGTTCCTTATTCATTTGTCTATCTATGAACACTTAGATTGCTTCCATAGCTTGGTTATTGTAAATAATGTTAAACATGTGTGCATATATCTTTTTGAATTAATGTTCTCATTTTCATAAATAACCAGTAGTGGAATTATTAGAACATATGGTATTTCTCTTTCACGAGTTCTTAAACAGAAAATGGAAATAAGGATCATGGGAAAAAAGAAATTTCCAAAGGAAAAAAAGAAATGTATTGCTTATTTTCTAATAATTTAGGGATTTTCACTCTATTTCTGTTATTCATTTCTAACTTAACTCCACCATCATCAGGGAACGTACTTTGATTTGATACTTGGAAAAGATGTTGTGACTTCCTTTATAGTACAAATATATATATGTAATTTTGGTGAATGCTCCATGTGAACTTGAATAGAACATGTATAATACAGATGCTGAATGTTACGATTCAGCGGTATGTTTTATGCACACACACATAAAGTTAAGCATGTTGTTCTTAATTTTTATATCTAGTGATTCTGTCTGTTCTGTCAGTTCGTGATACAGGTATTTCAATTCTTCTATGACCTTAGTTTTGTCTGCTTCTTTTTTTGATTCTGTCAGTTTTGTCTTACATGTTTGGAGATCACGTATACAAAATTAGGAGTGTTATTTTCTTTAGTAATAATTTTTGCTCCACAGTCTTCTTTGTCGGTTGCTAGTATAGTTCTGCAAGCTTTCTTTTTGTTGGTGTTTGCATAGAATGACTTTTTATCCTTTTGCTTTCAACTTTCCTGGGCCTTATATTTAAGGTATATTACATGTTAGTTTCTTTTCAATACAATATGACAATCTTGTGTTTTCCCTAGAATAGAGAAAGAATTTTAATTAGAACATTTGGTCCACTTACAGTTAATAAAATACTAAAATATTTGAGATTATACCTACCCTCTTACTCCTCTTTTTCTCCTATCTTGCCTTGGCCTGTTGGCTAAATCTGGCCACCTCTAGGCCAACTCTGGCCACACATTAGTTTATATATTGTTTTCAGCTTCTTTTGTACTGCAATACCAGAGCTAAACTAAGAGCTAAGTAATGAGCTGTTTAACTGTAGAGTAGTATTCTAACACAAGAGATATTTTTCTGAAAATTCTTTGATACATAAAATTTTATGGAAAGTGAAATATTTGTAGTACCCATATACAACAAAAAAAATTCAGAACTCCTAAAACCAGTATGTTAGAAAAAGCAGATAAAGAAAGAAATTCTAAAATAAAATGAACAAAAAATTTGAACATGTATTTCATGAATAAAGATATCCAAATGGCCAATAAGCATATAAAATACGTGCTCAACTTTATTAAACATAGGAAATTACATATTATAACCATAATTCAAAAGGCCCTTCTCCTAGAAGATCTAAATTTTTTGAGTCAGAAAGTAACAAAGATTAATAAGGCTATGGAGCAACCAGAATTTTTATACACTGCTGGTAAGAAAATAAATTAATACAAACACTCTGAGAACTGTTGGCAGTATTTACTGAAACTGAACATACACCTACCTTATCATCTAGCAATTTTACATGTACCCAACAGAACTTCATGCACCTATTCACCAAAAGATATGGACAAGAATGTTCTTAGTAGAGCTATTCGTAATTGCAATGAAACTAAAATCTACTCTAGCAGAATGAATAAGTTGTGTTATTTTTCCATAGTGGATACAAACACAATGAGAAGGAGCAAACTAGAGCTGCACACAAAAATGAATCTTAAAAACATATTGAATGAAAGAACCTATACAAAAAACAAGTGCATATTCTTTTTGTGTATAGTTCAAAATCAGGCAAAACTAATCTATGCTACAACAAGTCAGAAAAGTGAATTCTCTCTGGAGGGGTGTAGTGACTTAGAGGGCTTTGGAGAGAATTTCTGGGTACCAGTAGTGTTATGTTTCTTGGGTTTGGTGCTGGTTACAAGCACATTTAGTTCCTGAAATTTCATTCACATGTACTCTTAGGATTAGTGTGCTTTCCTCTATTATGGTATCCTTTAATATTTTTTTAATTATATGGGTATTTAATTTGATTAAGAGTGCACTTACAGATTTAGTAATTAAGAAACAATGTGTGATTATTTAGATGGAAAAGTTTAAGTGTATTTTTACTAGGCAAACTAACATATTTAGTATAGTACAGAGTAGTTATCAAAGCAAATGCTTATGCTTCACAAAGCTTCCCCATCTCTCATTTCCTTTCTTTTCTATATTATTATATAGTAAATATTTGCTTTTGAATATGAAAACCATATGCTCAAGATGGAAAGAATAAAAATTTTTATTGCATTTCCTTTGTGAGAAACCAAATGTCTGCCAGAATAAATTAAATAAAATTAAAATAAAGTTTACGGATAGGGAAAATCTTAATTCCACTATGATTTTGAATACATATTTGAATGCTTTCCTTTCTTAATTATATGTCATTAAATTAAAATTAATTATACTGTATAAATTTAGGACATTCAAATGACATAAACTTAACTCAAAAATATTGAATGGGCATTGTGTGAGAGCATATTCCTCAGTTCATAATTCATATGAAAAATCATGCATTTACTCTTTGAAGTAATTAGGCTATTATCTGATCATCACGAAACTAAAGTGCAAAGAATCTAGATCCTCTTATTTCTTTACACTATACAAAAGTCCATATCTATAACGAACAGTTGGACAGTAAGCAGTGAAAGCAATTGTTAATTATTAATTGTAACAAAATTCTTACGACCAGAGAGTTAAAAATTTTATATAAAGCTTACTGTTACTTACTTTATAATATCATTTGCTACACAAATTATATCCTATCAAGGGAGCATGCTTTCTTATTATCTTACTCCCTATACCTTCTTAATGTCTGCTTTGCAGTGGTAAATGAATATACCATGAATTTCCATCATCGCAAAGCATTCCTTTGAGCCCCTTTATAGTCAATCCCCTCCTACTATCCCAAACCCTGTAACTACTGGTCTGCTTTCTGTCACTACATGGTGACTTTCCCAACATATATCAGTGGCATCACAGAATATGTAGTCTTCTGTGTCTGACTTCTTTCACTTAGCATAATATTTTTGAGATTCATGCAGGTTGTTAAGTGTATCAATAGTTGGTTCCTTTTTATTCTTGAGTAGTACTCCATTACATAAAACTATCCCATTTGTTAATCCAGTCACCAATGAATAGACATTGGGTAGTTTCTAATTTGGAGCTATTATGATGAATACTATGAATAAATTTGCTACGAACATTTGCATATAAATGTTTGTGTAGATAAATATTTCCATGTCACTTAAGTAAACACGCAGGAGAGAGTTTTTTGGGTCATATGGCAAATGTATCTTTAACTTTATAAGGAACTGCCAAATGTATTGCAAAATGGCTGTACTATTTTGAATTCTTATGTATAAGAGTAAGTTTTTTCACATTCTTGCTAACACTTAGGATTTCCAGGCTTTTTAAATTTTGCAATTTTAGTGAGTACAAAAAGGCAAGACCTTGCTTGGTCTCAGTTATCTTATAACCTAGAAGGAAGAGTCAGATGATAAAGAGATTTAAAATCATGTCAGGTGGTGGTGTTCTGTTGAAAACCAAGCAGTGTGTGTGAGATAGGACAGTGAGGAGAAGTTAACATTTATAGAGTGTTCAGAGAGGGCTCTGTGACAAAGTGACCTTCAAGCAGAGATGTCAAAGGGAGGCAGCAATCCACATAGCTATGTGCAGGAGAACTTTCCGGGCAGCGGAAACAGCAATTACAACGGTCCTTAATGGAAATATGCTGAGCATGTTCAAGAGACAGCAAGGAAGCTGGAGTGAAATAGCAAGGAGGTATACATATGAGGCCGCAAAGCTGCAAGAAGGCAGATCATATAGGACCTTGGAAGCCATCTGAGATGAATGGGAGGTCTTGAGGTTGTGAGCATTGGGTATGACTGGAGCCCCTCTATGAAGTGCAGACTGTGAGATCAAAGGTGGAAGTGGGGAAGCCCATTAAGCTATTGCAAGAATTCAAATGGAAGACAGGGTGGGGGGAAGCAACTAGAGCACTGTGCTACAAGTGGTGAAAAGTGGGCAGACCCAAGATATATCTTGAAGGCTCAGTTTTGTGTCTGGGTTAGCTTCTTGATGTGAGGAAAAAGCAAAAAGAGTCAAGGTTGATTCTAAGGTTTGTGATTTAAGCATCTGGATGGACAAGTTGCCGCAAATAGAAATGGGGAAAATTTTAGGGGGAAAGTTAAGAGTCATTTCTGGGCATGTAAGTTTTTAAGTGCTCATTAGATTTCTAACCAGAGATGTTGTGTAGATAGTTATATGTAAGAGATTCTGGAAAGTTTGAGAACAAAAGTATAACTTTCAAAGTCATCAGGGTGTGGATGGTATTTGGAGCCAAGGAGGAAGTCCGAGGATTGGTAACTTGGTAATTGTTTGGTTTAATTGAGCATAAAAATTTCAATGGATTTACACATTCTTCAGGTTTTAATTCTTCTTAAAAATGTCATGATTTTCAGGGAAGTGGCATGGCACAAAGGGTTCTATTAAAAATATGTATGGAGTACACAAACAGTATTCACTTTGCATGCATGCTACTAACGAAATGACAACTGCAAAAATGCAATTCTTCAAGCCAGACGAAGACCTTGGAAAATACTTTTTCTCAATTTGTTTCAAGGGAAAGAAAACAGACGTCATTCTAGAATGCTTACATTCATGGCAGGATATAGTCCACATAAAAATGGGTTGTTGTTCAACATAAAACATTTTACCCAACTTAATTTTTATTGCCTCCATCACCTGTTGCTATGAAACAGAAAATAAAATGTGCATAAATGTCACATAGGCAGGGTCGCCATGACCAATGATGTGATTTACACTCTTTGTGAAAACAATCAAGGAAAAATATGCTAATAGTCAAAATATTTAGATTCAAGCATTAAAAGGTAAAAGTTCCCAGGCTACACAAAGAAAGAGCTTCTACTGTTTGAGGGCCCAGGAACTGATGGTCTAAAAATAGTGGAATATTAACTTTTCACTCCATTCTCTTTGTGCTCATTATGCATATTCCCTTTTAAAGGAAATACACTATTTGATAAAAATATGAATCAAGTGTCCAACCAATTAAATTTAAATCAAGCATAAGATCTTCATGGTGCTGGAAATACTGAGGTCATTATCTATTACAGAGCCAAAAAGCCCCAATGGCTTCTACCATCAACTTTATTGCTTTAAGTTCCATCAACCATATAAACTTTTCTTCCCCGCCCTCTTCTATTGTCCCTGAAGAACATTTACTTTATTACTTTAGGTTCAATCCATTTTTTCTCTTTTCCTATTCCATTAGCTCCTGCAAAGATAAGCCTCTAACAAGAAAATTTAAAAAATTTAGAGAACATAAACATTTGAAAGACAACGTCTTACCACATGTAGTTCAAAATAAAAATAACGCTAAGAAAAAAAGATATTTCAAAAATGAAATGAAACATGTATGGGGAAATTCACATAGCTTCTTTCTAGATTACCAGATTATTCTTTTGAGGACCCTTCACAAAATGCTTTCAACACCTGCTTAGTCAGCCTATCACACAGACCAATGCTGTTCTGACGCATTATTTCTGTGTTATTAATTTCTCTCTTTTCTGTGTCTTTTCCCTTTGCCTCTTGTCTGGTATTCATACTCTCATGTACCTCACCCTAGATCATAATTTGTCAGAAGACTAAAGGATGGTTCAAATCATCCCAACGTATGACAACAGCAATCTGCCAATCCAAACATATATCATAGGGCATTAAAAGTAAGAAAAATATTTCACTATGACTGTAAATAACAGATAAACCAGCTTAAATTTTCCACAACAGATTAGCTCAAATATGGAACGATGCTATATTTGTATTTATTTAGGGATCCTGCTAACATTTAGGGATGTTAGTCATCCGTAAGCTTAAGACTTGGGCAGCTTTTCTCCTTTTCCCCTTGGCTAGAATGCCAAACATCTTTGCATTTGATTTCCTTTGTTTCTTTAATTTTTCATGCTAATTATTTTAGAGTGTAGTTACTGGCACCCCAGGTCTTTTGTCTGTAGAATCTCTTTGCTCCATTATGTTAAAACTGGATAATATGGGGTCTGCAGTTTAAGATGCGACAGTAAACCTGATTATGGCACTATGACTTAGCTTTGCTGTTCTCTTTTAAGAAGTATTCCCCACCCCACTCCTAGCCCAGATGTTTGTGTTTGGGTGTGTGGTGTGGGGAGAAAGACTTTTTTTTTTTTGTACTGAAGCTTTTAAAATGTTTGAGAAATCCTCTCTCTCTCTGAGTCAGCATTGGACTAGGACTTGGCGAGGTTCCCATGACACGAGGCTCTCATAAGACAGTCTTTTAGAGTCATCTCGCTAAACAGTCTATATTTCTTTAAGTTACTCAAAGACTCAAAAAGAGTCAGAGCGACATATTGGCTGGATTCTGATTGTCATAACCAAAAACATCTTTAAACTGTTTCTGCCAGATTTGGCCAGTTTTGGTGAGCACGCAGAATAAGAGCACTAGCCAGGCTCATTTCCCCTCTAAAATCACTTGTTGTTCTCCAAAAAGCAAAGGGAAGATTTTTTTCCCTTGTGAAAGCATATATCTGGGTAAAGAGTTTTAAAACTAGAACTAGAACTAGATATATTCTTAGAAATCCAATTTGTTGACTATACTAACATTTACATAAAAGGGAGGGGGAGATTCCTTTAACAGGCTTTTTATTAAGTAAAATATAGAACTATAATTTACCCATTTATAATCTGAGAAACAAAATATTTATTTACATCAAAGATAATTCCAATATTCTTTCTTTGTTTTAGATCAGCTTTATTAAGGTGTTTAAAGTTCACAGTTCATATGTCTTAATATCACTACTATAAACATAAAGAATATGTCACTCCCATTTGTTCCTAGTGCCCCATTGGTAATCCAACCCTCTTGTTCCACTCCAATGGCTTTTCCTCTCTCCTCACACAACTAATGATCCACTTCCTGTCATAGATGAGTTTGTATTTACTAAAATTTTATATAAATAGAATCATGAAATACCTTATCTTTTTGGTCTAGATTCTTTCACTCATAATAATGACCCCCAGATTCATCCATTTGTTGCATGCACCAGTAGTTCTTTCCTTTTTATTGCTAAGTATTATTCTATTGTACAGACATACAACAACTTGTTTATCCATTCACCTGTTGATGAACATTTGAGCTGTTTCCAGTTTTTGGACATTACAAATAAAGCCGTTATGACTGTTTGTGTTCAAATATTCATATGAACATAGGCTTTCATCACTTTCACATAAATACCTAGCAGTGGAATGGCCAGATTATAAGGTAAGAGTATGTTTAACTTTTTAAAAAATTGCCTAACTATTTTCCTATATGGTTGTACCACCAGGAGTTTATGAAAGTCCTAATTGTTCCACCATTGCCAACAAATGATATAAGCAGTCTTTAATTATAGCAATTCTATTGGCTATAGAATGGTATCTCAATGTGGTTTTAATTTACATGATAGTGAGTGTCTTTTCATTTGCTTACTTGCCATCCATAAATCTTTGATAATATCTATTAAATTTTTTGACTATTTCTTTTGGAGAGCCTGTTTTCTTATTATTGTGTTAAACATTGTTTAATATTCTGGGTAGACATACTTTATTAGATAAGTGTATTACAAATATTTTTCCTAGTCTGGCTTATTTTCATTCTATTAATGGTGTATTTTGGAGAGCAGAAGTCTCACTTTTGATTACATACAACTTATCAACTTGTTCTTTTATGAATGGAACTTTTGTTATATTTAAGAAATCTTTGGTTACCATCTTTGATGTCATATCCAATAAATCCAAGATCACAAAATTTTCTTCTAGAAATTTTATAAAGTTTTATATTTAGGTTTATAACTCATTTAGAGTTAATTTTTGTATCTTGTACCACAAATGAATCAAATTTCATTCATTTGCATGTGGATATTTAATTGTTCCAACACTATTTGTTTAAAAGACTATTTTTTCTACACCAAAATTGCCATGGCACCTTTGTCAAAATTCAACTATATATACGTGAGTCTAATTCTGGACTCTTTATTATGTTCCATAATACATCTATTTTTACACCATTAGTACAGTGTCTTGATTATGATAGATTTATAACAAGTCCTGAAGTCAAATAGTGTATGTCTTCCAACTTTATTATTCTTTCCAACATGGTTTGACCTATTCTAGTCTTTTGCATTTCAATACAAATTTCAGAATTAGCATGTCAATTCTACAAAAATGTCTTCTTGGATTTTGGTTGAAATTGCCTTCAACCTAAAGATCATTGTGGAAGAAGGGTGGAGTGACATCTTAAAAACATCAAGTCTGTGATCCATGAACATAGTATATCTCTCCATTTATTCAGGTCTTCCTTAATTTTTCTCAACAATGTTTTGTATTTTTAATGCCACTGCAGTACCTGGGACCCAAAAGTAATTCTGTCATCTTTTGTTGAACTGAACTGAAATAAACCTATAATGAGAGAAATCAAGCATTATTCTTAACTTTTAATAAAGGCATAAAAGGTACAATAATCATGTGCTAGATGTGCTAAAAACATTCCAACTATCAATACATGTTAACAATAATGCCATTTAGAATTTTAGACAATTTCTTACTGATTAAATAACATCTGCTTAGACAATCTTAGCTAATTCTTGAATCAATATTCCTTTGATCTCTGGCATACTTGCTAAATAGGCTTATGTTTTTAATTCCCTTTTGATCTTGTTCCATTTCTCATCTTGACTTCTCTTTCCTGGAGGGACTTGTATAGAGTTAGCCTTTCTTTATACCCATCTTATTGTTTATTTTCCTTTTGTGCATTCTAACACTAAGAATTACATTCTCACCCATTCCTTTTCTCCTACCCACATATAGTTTCTATATCAGGAATAAATGGCTCAATTACTATTTATTATCAGACTGTCCTATTCACAATACCTCAATATTTATGAAGCTTAGAACCAAACCTATTTCTCCCACATATGAATTCAATACCTAAAACAAATATAAATCTTTGTTTTCTTTTCCTCATTCTAAAATTGTGTGTGTAGCAGGTTTACTCATATTTTAAGTGATTCCAACCATAGTGCTTTGCTTTCCTTAAAATAAATTCCATCTTGAAGTGGGATCACTGATTCCTTTCTCTCACTTGGATAGAAATGACATATCTTTAGAAGTTAAATTTTAAATGCCTTGGTTAGGGATAACAATGTAATCTGTAGGACATATTAGAAAAGAAATGGGAAAAAGCAAATGAGTCATTAGGCAATGAGACTTTTTACTAGCAAAGAACAGAGGAAATTGGAAAATTTTATATCAGTTTTTTTTAATTTTAGCATGAAAACCTTAAGCTATGAATTCTGAATTGAGACTAAGATGGAAGAAAAAAAGCTATAGGATGGTATATGCCTTTCATGACTTGCTGACATGAAGTGCATAGATAAACCTGAAGAACAGATCATCTGAAATGGCTATTTTAAAGAAATACACTGTAGTATATTTTAACCAAGTTTTTATAATAGAGATAAGAAACAAATAGACAAGAAGAAGCTGGAAGGCTTACTTGCTTATTGAAGGTTTACTTGGACTCTATTAAATAGAAAATAAGCCTGATTTTATTAAAAAAAAGGTTTTATTCTATCTTCCTGCTCTTTGAATTTTAAAGATTCACTCTTAAATTTTATTGTTTTCCTTCAAAACTACCTACGGCTATCCCACTGGAGGGCTATTTTTATGAAATAGAATCATGGGCCAACAAGATGGGCACCATCTTGCCTGAGAAGCACTTACTCCCATCTAGGACTGGAAAACTTAACTGTCATCTAGAGATGGTGATAACATATTACAGGAAAATATGAAACCTATCAACAAATCTGTTGAATGCTACTTGGCAAGTGGATACAGTTAACTCAAATGGCATCACTGTCTATAATCCAAAGTGACATCTAATTTATCTGTCAACTAGCAGTTTTCACTCCTTATCAATGTCTATGACATTCTAAAACCACCTCAGTGTCAAGGCTTAACTATTGGCCCAGCAGTGGTCAAGATAGGACTTTATCAACTAATCAACTCAAGGAGAATAGGAAGATAATGTAATATTTTATGTAGCCTGTAAAGAATAAGTAAATTATAGTTTTACATGTAGAAGAAACTAAAACAATATTTCTCAGAGAGTGGTCAATGAATTATCTAAATTATCTGAAGGGAGCCAAGAATCTGCATTTCCAACAAGTTTCCCAAGTAATTGTCATGTGCATTATAAGTCAAGATAATTGTTCTGATTTATTTTATTTTATTTTTTATTTTAACTATTAGCAAAGAGGAAAAGTACAAGATACTTCTTGTAGTATATACACAGTTCAATAAACAAGGGAGTTAAAGGAGGAAAAAAATCTGTGTGGCCTGCTACGAGAAGCTGTCAATGAAATGTTGACATTTAAGGGAAAAGAAGAAACTTCTCCCTTTAGATTTTAGAAGCACAATGATAGAAAGCAAAAAGGAAGCATGAGCCTGAAAAGTCTGAAAAGACAATGGCCAGAATTTTTTATAGCACATAGATTCAGTAACAGTGGTGGTTAATTTTGGATGGGCAAGATAAAATCATACAGATCATGGAGAGCTTGGCAAAGTTTAATCTTGATATATTATTCATCTTCTTAAATATGGTGATAACATGATATAAACTAGTTTAAGTAATTTAATCTGGCAATTGATACATACTTAATTATATACATCATATATTACTGTTCACATATACTACTTATATAATAAACATGAATAGTATTGGAAAAAACAGACAGTTTGGCCAAGTAACAGCTTCAGCAGTAGTGCACTGTGGGAAGAGAGAGGCCTAGGCTCTCTGTGTTACAAGTACTTTTAGCTTCCTACTTTAGAGATGTAACAAATGTGAGAAGAAATCTTTTGACTATCTTCACTAATTATTCCTTACATCAGAGAAGATAATCAAGAGTGTACTTTTTTCCCATTTCAATGGAAAGGAACATAAAACCAAAACAAAATGTAAGAGGTTGATTTGTGTTATCCATAATAAATAATTCCAAATATTTAGTAGCCAACCCATTCCACAAAGGTTACCTTTCTGTTAAACAAATCAGACTCCAGAAGAGTCTTTGCTCTATCAAGATGGCATTGCATTAAGATAATAAAGATAGCTATTTTCCATTCACTTCCATATTCTGCTCCTTCCTTAACAATGCACATTTTGATTCATCAAATTGGTACATAATACATTAAATAAAGATTAAACCAAACTTTAGTAATGCAAATGTTAAAAATAAATACATTCTGAAAGATTTTATTTTGTATAGTACATGCATGTCTAAAGGAATTGTTGGCTTCAAAAAATTGACTTTGTCAACTACTTTTTTAAGATTCTTTACAAATTCCCTCTATTGTCATTATAGTAATAACTCTTGCTTTTTTATATTTCTAGGACCTGATGCTGCATATATTTTGGAAATTCCCTAAAGAGAAATTCTAAGTCTGAAGCGCTTTAAAAATATTGAGAAATGCCTTGGGAAATCATTATGTGCACTTGGGGCAGAGCTGGCAAGGAGATCAATCAAATCTAAAAGAAAATCTATGGAAGCAAAATGGATGAGACTACTACTAGTAGTGTGTATATGAACGAACTCCACTTATCATGGAGGTTTTAATACTTTTTATTCGCTCAATATTAGCATTATTCCTGCAGCAAGTGATGTTGATGTTTCTCCTCTTTCCCTCTGCCCACCTGAGTGCACCTGAAACTGAAGTGCAAAGCACCTGGCAAGCTAACTTCCCATGTCAAGGGTGTGTTTCTCTTCTATGCTTGAGGTTGTTTTCAATCCTATAGGACCAGGAGGTACTGGAAGGCAGAAGAGTTAAGACCATGAGGCCATCTTGAAACAATAGAGGATGAGAGCTGGTGGATAAACGCCCCAACCCTCCTGCCCTCCACAGGGACCAGAGTGTTCCATATAGTTTCTCAAAGCTCCCCACACAATTGTACAACCCTAGTTGCCCACAGCAATATCCTGCTCACTAATACATGCCCCCCCCTTTTTTTCTGGCTTTACTTCCTTCCCTTTTCCTCTTTTCCCCTTCATTAGTTTGAATTCTCCCAAAGGTTTCTCTCTTGGGGGAAATCCAAACTAAGCAATGTACTAAGACACAATGAGAGATGTTTTTAGGAAATTTTTTGAAGAAACCCTGGTGCTACACACAATCCAATTAAGTCATCTCTCCAAGGGTATCCAATATGAAAGCCATAATTTATTTCAACAATTCCTCATCATTCATAGGGTATATCATTAATCCAAGAAATAAAATTTTCATGTTTATTACTCATCTCCAGAAATTTATGAATGGCTCTTATGGATATATTTTGCAAGTGCTATAGTAGTCAGACAGGAACTGGGTGTCTCAGCCCCTAATGAATATGATCTAAAATATATTGTGGGTAAAAATGCTTACCATCTTTGATAGCTAAAATATCCATGAAGAAACATGGCAATAGTAACATATTTAGGGGACTCGATATTTAAAATCTTGCTATATGGGGACTCAGCTGGTAGAAGAGGTATGCTAATAGAATAAGTAGGACTTAGAATGAAAAGTTAAAAAGATGAGAGAGAATGCAGAGAAATCAATCATATTAGGTCTTTTTTGGTTCTATATTTATTTTTCCATTGCAATAACACTCAGGGTTGGTAGATTTCTTATTTGCTGTCTTCAGTTGCTCTCTTTTCTTCTTGTCCATGGGCCTATTTCCTGAGTCAATTTTTTTTATCAGAGCAAATATTAGAAATAGAAAAATAAACAGGACAGTTGTGAAGTCAGGAGGATATTAGAATGTGTTTGCTCAAACCATTGTCTTTCCTCCTCATTCCTATCCTCCAATCTCCACCTTTAAGGAAAATTTCTTAGTCTTAAATAAAAATAGGAAGCTCTTCTGGTATTGGAAAAGTAGCATTTTGCACAAGCACTGAGTTGCTGAACACAGCATATTTCAAAACCTTGATAATTCAAGCCTCATTTACCCAAGTTGAGTATGTGATGGGAAATGCCTGCCTAGAATGAATAATTTACCACAAATATGCATTTTTTGCTTTAATGTCTCATTTTAATTTTTGCAATATTATCTCTGATGTTTTGCAGAGTTCTCCAAAAATATGTATAACCAAAATGACAATTACGAGAAATTTTTCATCACATTTCATCACCTCTAAATTCCATCCCAAAATTACTGATTTTAAAGCTTGTTTTTCATCACTAAAAGATGTACCACCTCTTAAATAATATTCGGATGCCTTTTTATGGAATCTAAAAATATTTTAAATCATAATAATAGTGAATGACAAAATAACAGTGTAGCAGTCACCACATTCCCCCAGAAAAAGGCCCAATTTCCATAAGCAGTAATAGCTGGGTTCCCAGGATGCTGCAGGAGTGATGGCCATTTCTATCAGCTGAAGTGGCGCCACTATGTGGCAGTAGATGTAAACACAGTTTGCCACAGCAACCTTGCAATTGCCATGAATGTGTATATGACTTTGGGCAATATAAACATTTTAACAATATTTGTTCTTCCAATCCGTGCACATGGAATGTTTTTCCATTTCTCTATGTCTTCTTCGATTTCTTTCTAAGTGTTCTATAGTTTTCAGCCTACAGATCTTTTACCTCTTTGATTAGTTTTATTCCTAGGTATCTTACGGGTTTTGGTACAATTGTAAATGGAACCTATTCCTTGAGTCCTCTTTTTGCTGCTTCATTATTAGTGAATAGAAATGCAACCAATTTCTGCACATTGATTTTATATCCCGTGACTTTGCTGAATTCACGTATCAGTTCTAGCTATCTTTTGGTGGAGTCTTTTGGGTTTTCTACATAGGGTGTCATTATTTGCTGGATGAACCTAGAAATTATCCTTTGTTTTTTATGTGCTATGGATAATACACATTTTTTCACATTAAAAAAAGATTTCATTAATATTTTATGTTATTTGTTTATCAATTTACATGATTCCAATTCCCATAAAATACAACACACATGGTATATTTAGATTAACTTTTCGGAAATATTCTAAATAACACAATGTGTCCACGTTCGACATTGGTGGTAAGCAAAACCAAGCTCTCTAGTAATAAGGTGATCCAAAATCTTTTATGATTGTTAAGACAAGTAAGCATGAATTTTGACCTATTACGTTAACATCTTAACATGTAAGAAACAAAATAAATAAAGTTGGGAGAATAAAGACAACTGGATAATCTGCACATAAGTATATTTGGAACTCTGTTACTGCTGGCCCCCCCAAGGAAGTCCTTTGCTTGAGATACTGGTGCTCAGTAAAAAAGTGACAAATAAGTAAAAACAATTGCCCAATCTGTTCTGGGAGTCCTGGCAATAAGTATGATGAGATATAAAAATACATAAGTATTCAATTATAATCTTAGCTTTAAAAAAACGTATTTTACTTGTACTAATATATTATCCAATTCAATAAATTGTATGTTTATTTTATGCATAAGCCAAAATATTTTAACAAGAAATTAAGTTCATTTTCACATTTCTGTAGGCCAGCATGGCCTTTGAAATTTGATAAATAATTTGGCAAAAGTGGAAGTAAATATGGCTTACTTTGCAGTTGTTACCTATTTCCTGAACAAAAAAAAATTATGTAAGGAATGTTTCAATGCTAAAAAGGTTACATTTCTCTATAATTATAGTTCCCTATCTTGCTTGGCTGAGCAACTGTGAAAAAGAGACCACTCTGCATGTAGGAAGATAAACTAAGTGCACAGACTAATAGGAAGGTATGGTGGATATTAATAGAAAAGCTAGATATGAGAAACTATTCTGCATTTAGTTAAGTATGCTATGAAATAATAAAATGATTACGAACTAGAGAAATTGACTTCCCAGGCATTTTTGGCATTGTACATTCAAAAGGTATCACTTGCTCTTTTTCCATTTAGGTTTTCAAGTGAAATAAATTATCATTAGAAATCCTCAAACTTCAAAAGCAAACCTCTATTAAGACACCAAGTTACCTGAGAGGCCCATCATGAACCAAATGCTATTTGACACACTAAGCGATATAACTCAGTGTGCCCAGCGGCCGACCATCACCAAGTGGAAATTGCATACATTAGATGGGGCTCAAACTGCTACTGAGGTCACAAGCCAGTGGCATGAGCCATGGCTCTGATTCTTATGGCACAATCCCACTCGTCAAGGCCCTAGGATGCTCTGACATAGACCCAGCCACATAAGAAGGCAGAAGACAAAAACGGAAGGAAGAGAAAAATCCATGAATGGAATGATTGGAAATATGATTTATAGCAGGAACAGCAACCAACTATTTTATAGAGCATTCTTTCTCAAAGTGTGCAGCACGGAGCACCAGCTCTGTGGTTGCTAATAGATAGTACACACGCACATGCAGACATGAGTTCTGGAGTCAGTTTGAGAAACTCTGGGTTCAATAAACTGAAGCTTATTGTGGGGTCCTTGCATCTGCACACATAGTTTTTTCTCACCTCTGAGATTTCCAATCTGTCGGATATCACCAACTAGTTATCCTCAAAAAAAGTAACTAGTACATGCCAGAATGGCGTTTGTTACCTTTTTCCTACCTAATCATCATGTGCCTGGTCAGGCACCATGGTTATTCCTACTTTTTTACAATTGGCACTAAAATGAGATATGCATAACTCTGCCAAGGGCACGTGCTCTCCCCATCCCAGTCATAGATGCATTGAATTCTACACCCACCTCTATTGATGTTCAGCCTGAGGGGCTCTTTTTAAGTAGGAGTAATGTGAAGGTCATATGCCAAGATTCGTGCTCTAGAGGCACCTGGGTGGCTCAGTCGTTAAGCGTCTGCCTTCGGCTCAGGGCGTGATCCCGGTGTTCTGGGATTGAGCCCTGCATCGGGCTCCTCCACTGGGAGCCTGCTTCTTCCTCTCCCACTCCCCCTGCTTGTGTTCCCTCTCTCACTGGCTGTCTCTCTCTCTGTTAAATAAATAAATAAAATCTTCAAAAAAAAAAAAAAAGATTCGTGCTCTAATTGATGAAAGCCACAGTGGCCAATACTGTAGTCATTTCTTATATGTAGCTATAAAAAATAATTTAATTTAAAAATTAATTCTTTACTCACACCAGCCACATTTCAAGTGTTCACAAGCCAGATGTAGCCCATAACTTCCGCATTGCATGGTGCATATATAGTAAGTTTCCACCATCACAGAAAGCTCTGTTGAAGAGCACTAGACCCGTGTTACACCACCCGCACACACAGACACAGAGAGACACCTTCCTTTTGGAGGAACCTCACTAAATCTCAGGAGCCTGCAGAATCTCATGAGGAAATCCACACTTTGCAGCATCCATACCTCTAACCAACCTGTTAAGTGAGTGCTAGCACCAAGCATGCAGGTAAGAGAAAACACCTGCCATCAAAGTTTCCAGGCATTCTTGCCTCTCAATTATAAACCACAAGGATTCACATGTGCACATTTGCAGGTGTGCACATGCGTGCACAGGCACATTCTATCCTTTTCTCCAAATAGAAGATAACAGACTGATTTACCAAAGGAATCATGATAACTAGAACTATACTGCGTCCTGTGTCTTCATTGTTCCAATCGTTTTTGACTCTCCAAAACTACTTTAGTTTCCTTTGGTTCCAAACTATTTGATATACTTTAAGAAGTGAGATCAGCCTTTGGAAAACTGACCCACAGTAATTCAACCCTGAGATAATAGGGATCAGCTGGACAGTCTCCAAGCCACCAAAACTCATTCCTTCATGATTTATTTCTTTGTTGATGAACTACATATTATTTGCCAATTAAGCTCATTTTAAAGGTTCAAGGTTACATGCTTTATGTTGTTTCCAGAGCTTTTTAGAATCCGCCTGCCTAACAGTTTATAGTTGGTTAACATTCCCTGCGGGGGGGGGCGGTCAGGGTCAACAACAAGTCAAGGATCAGAGAGATTCCAGGGAATCTGGTCAAGAACAAGCCAGAATCAGAAATCAGAGGATTAGCCAAGGTTTCAAATCAATAATTCCCAAACCTGGCTGCATACCAGAAATAACTTGGAGCTTTAAAAACGCTAATGTCTGGGCCCTACCTTCAGAGATACTGATTATGGTCTGGAGAATTGAGAATATTTAAAATCTTATCCAGTGATTTTAATACAGTACATACAAGGTTCAGAACCACCATCTGAGAAAATCCCTGGGTCCCAGCCTCTAGAAGTCACTATAGTCCATTAGGCGAAAGAGCTGGCACACAATAGCCCATTGGGCCAAACCCATCCCAGTGCCAGAGAACCCATTTGTTGATATGTTGTCCATGGCTGTTTTCCCCACTACAATGGCAGAGTTGAGGAGTTGTCATGAAACCATGTGACACACAAAGCCTAAAATATTTGCCATCTTGTCATGACAGAAAATGTTTGTTGACCCCAGCCCTAGAGCAGTGGTTCTCAAAATTTGACCAGCAGCATGAGCATTATGTGGGCACTTGTTTGGTATATAAATTCGTAGGCCCACCCCAGACCTACTGACTCAGAAGCTTTGGAGGCAGGGCCCAGCAACCTGTATTTTAATTCACTCTCTAGTTGACTCTGATGTTTGCTAAAACAGTGGTTTTGTTCTCAAACTTGAACATGTACCAGAATCAGCTGGTGTGCTTGTTCAACAGCTTGCTGGTCTCTACCCACACCTTCTGATTCAGTAGGTGCAGGGAGGGGACAAGATTTTGCATTTCCAGCAAGTTCCTAGGTGGGAGATGCTGATGTGCTGGTCAACAGCATCACACACTTTGAGAATCACTGCCCCAGAGATTCTGATTTGATTGATCTGAGGTGAGACCCATTTATAAAACCCACTTTGATGATTCTAATGAGCTGCCAGGATTGAAACTGACCTTATTCAGTTTGAGGATACATCTCTGAGTTTAAAGCAGCAAGAGGTACAGA
The DNA here is from genome assembly GCF_002007445.2 of Ailuropoda melanoleuca. Lineage (NCBI taxonomy): Eukaryota > Metazoa > Chordata > Mammalia > Carnivora > Ursidae > Ailuropoda > Ailuropoda melanoleuca. The sequence continues at coordinate 98,188,485 of NC_048222.1, read as the reverse complement.
ATCAAGACAGCAAGGTAAGTGAAACCAAAGATATCACAACATAGACATGTCCCAGGCACGATATTAAGCACTGAAAACATAAAGGCCTGTGCCTTCATGGACCATACAATTTAAAAGAGGAGGCAGAAAAACAAAACATCATAAAATATGTAACTAAAAACTGTGACAAGTGTTTTGAAAAAACACTTAATAGAAATTTTGAGAACACATAATGAGGAGTTCTGATTTAGTCTAAAGGGGCAAAGAATACTCTTCTGAGCAAGTTGACAATTGATTGAGCAGGGCCCCAAAGAGTGGTAAAAAGGAGTTAGCTAGGGGAGGTGGGGAGTGCTCCAGGCAGAGGGAACATCCAAAGCTTACTGGCAGAAGGGATTTTGATGTACTTGAAGAGTTGAAAGGCAATGAGGCTCAAGAGATAGGTTAGGGACAGGGAATGAAGCATCTTGATGACCAGGAATTTAGATACAGATTTTCTCTTATGTGATTCCACTAAAAACAATGAATCAGTGCACTTGATTTCACTGGTATATTGTGGAAGAAAAGCCCATATAGCTATTTGAATGAAAGAAGAAGGTTCAATTGGAGGGAATTCTGATAAGCAGACTGGAAGCAAGGTAACTATAGAATTATATTCGATACCGATTTTATGTTGAGTTACTTGAATTACTTGTAAGAGGAAAACTATATGACTTTTCCTTATTTGTTTTCAGGGCCCTCTTCTCTTGATTTCATATGACAAAATATAATGGGGCTCTGATATTTGACTATCTAAAGGTTTGTATCTTTCCTTCCAAATTTCAAATTGAGATAATTAAAATGGTCCACCAGCATAAATTTAATCTCCAAGGATTCAATAGGAGCAAGTACTCTCAGACAGTGGTCAGCAAGTACTCTGGTAAATTTAGGTGCAAATGCTACCAGATTATTACCATTTGGGGAACATTTAAAGAGCTTCTATGAAAATTAATCCAATAAGAAGCATCTTAGATGTAGGAATTTTGGACACTTGTCACTAAAGTAAGTATTTAAGTACTTTTTAAGGAATATGGTATTTCTTACCTTCTATCATATCATTTAATGTAGGTGCTCTTAAGAATGTCTATCTCTGTCTCACATGCTAGATCTCTGACTTTGTAAACATCCATCTGCTTTGTATTTGTAGCCTGTAGTTCCAAAAATTCACAATAGTCCTTTCTTCTTATCATTTGTAGTTCTCAATTTGTTTATTTTCTGTTCACCTATTATGTGCAACCTATTATGTTCAATCTAGACACAAGTCTTTAAATGTACACATACAGATACTGTTTAATTCCAACTATATGACATTCTGGAAAAGACAAAACTATGAAGACAGTAAAAAGATTGTTAGTTGTTGGGGGTTAATAGGTGGAGCACAGAGGATTATTAAAGCAATGAAACTATTCTGTATAATATCCTTTATGATAATATATAATATGTTATAATATAGTATATAATAGTGTATATATGTCTGTGTGTGCATATATATATACATATATATATATATATATATATATATAAAATAAATGAGATGTACCATACCATGTGGGTTGTGTTTTGTTTTTTCTTTACTATTATTACATACATATGTAATTGCATTTATGAATATTCACATATATGTTTAATTTTATATGTGTATGTAAATCTTTGCTATATTATACATAGATAACACCTATTATTATGTACACAAATAACACAATGAATAATTTTTTGCTGATGTCATTTCCATTTATACTAGTGTGTTCTTGGATTATATTCCTAGAAGTTAAAATTCTGTGTCAAAGAGTAAATGAACATGTACTTTGGAAAAATATTGCCAAATCTCTTTTCATAGGGACATAAAAATTTTGCATTCCAACCAGTACCATACGAAAGTGCCTGTTTCATAACAACCTTGCCAATAGAATATGCTGCCAAACGTGGATTGTTGCCAATCTGATAGGTCAGAAATAGTATCTCAATATAGTTTTAACTTTCATTTCTTCTATTATAAGTGAGCTTGAATATCTTTTAGTATCTTTATAGATCAGAAACTCAGTTTTCACTTCTTGTGAACTGCATGCCATGTCTTTTACCCATTTTTCTATTACTATAAGCTTTTCCCTTTCCTATTTTTAGTACCTTCATTTCTTAGATATTTAAGATACAAATATTTTCTTCACAATGTGCGATTTTTCTTCTGCTTTGTTTATGGTGATTTGCCATGCAATTGTTTTTAAATAGTCAAATCTATCAATCCTCCCTTAAATGAAAGAGCCATGAAGTTTTAGCTGTTTTCCTAATAATGGTGAGAAATTTTGGATAATTCATCATCTCTTACCCAGGCACTATTACAAAAAATGAATAATATCTCCTGAAAAGCTGAATGTCATTTAAAAACTGTATGCGACCATAGTGATATCACTATTCTACCCAAAGGTTAAATTAAGTGTGCAGCTTTGACTTATTAGTGCTTTTCATTCAACCACACATTATGATATTCTTATCTGCACCAAGCCCCTCATTTTACTGAGGACGTAATTGGGGCTCAGAAAAGTGTGCTGGTTTACCAACCACCACCCATTTAATTAGGGGAAGTGATTCTTGCCCTGGAGCCCAACCTCCTATTCTTTCCACTTTCTCACACTGGTTTAACTTAGGACCCATTGGTTTCTATATTCATAGATCACCATGCTAAAGGATTATGTTCTCTTTATTCTACTTCTTAACAAACGTTTCTTTTTATAGCTCACCTCTTCTTTGGCAACCTAACCAGGAGTTATTTGGATTTTTTCTTGCATAATGGAGAAAAAGCACAGGTGAGAACACAAAGATGACATGTGTGTTCCCTTCGTTACACATCCCTTTCCCGCATGCAGTGAAGAACTGCTGGGCAGATATCATTTGCCACGTTCCTTACTCCAGCCTTGCCTGATAGGGTAGACTGTGTCTTCCCGCAGTGTCTCCCTCTCCAAGCTAGATATTTAAAACTAATGAGAGTGGTTTCTTTCCTTCTACTAAAGTGGAAGCATACTATACTCTTTGACCATATTATTATAACTTAATTCTGTCCAATCACATTCATATTGCTTTCAGTAATTAATATGAACACTTTTTAGAATGTGTTAAAAGCTGGAGAGGAGAAAAATGAAGCAGTAAGAAGGCAGGATATTTATCCTTTACTCTCTAGCCCATAATCAATTCAATGATCCATTTCCTACACACACGTACATCTTTCTGATGACTGTTTACACTCACCCTAATGATTCTATTTTCTTTTCCTACCACATTTGTTTCAACTGCACTTTCTCTGATTTTACTCTTTTCATTTTTTTATGATTCAAAATTAAACAGATAGGTTAAGAAACCCACAATATTAAATGCACCAAGAATGTCTTTACAATGCAGTAAATATTCCGTATGTTTTGGTTAATGAAAAGGGCCAAAACTGGTTAACACGGTCTTTTTATTGCCTTGATCTTTAATATTTTAAAGGGTTTCTTATTCACCACTTTTTTAAAAACAAGTTATTCAAACAATGACTCATTGTTGTACAATTTTCTTAACTAACAATTATAATTTTTTCCTTTTTTAATCATAAGAACTCAACCATTTATTTTGTTAAACATGTCTTATTTATTCCAAAACCAAGCAAATCATGTTTTAGAGGAATTCATCAAATTATTTACTGTATAGAAGAAGTTTTATAAATTAGAGTGATGTGTTTAAGAAAATGTAAATACAATTCTCCACTGTTATTGAAATTCGCTACACTGATCCACTGATCCCTCACAGGCAAAATAAATTGTTAAAAGGAATTGAGATTAGAGCAATCAAAACCTTATTCAATCATGTAAACATCACTGACCAATGGAAGCTAGTAAAGAATAGCTAAATGTATTTATTGATTCCCTCAAAATTGAACATCTAGAGTTCAATGAACATTAACCAACTGACTCCAATTAATTTCTTAAACTGCAGAATTACAGATCAAAGCACAAATTCTAGACTGTAAGAAATTAAAAATAAAAAAATAAAAAACACCCATGGTCAAGTAATTTTGCAATGTTGCAAGTCATTTTCACAAGCCACCAGACTTCCCAAATGTTTTCTAGCCTGAAAAGCCTTGCCTTTCTGTTTTCTACTGACGCCTCCCCCCTCTAGATATTGCCTTATCTTTTTCTCAACTCCATATCTCTCAAGGCTAAGAGAATCTGCCCAGAGCATCATACAAATTTTCAAAGTACACTCAGCCTAAAATAGTCAGCCACATCGATCAAAATTGACAAGTTTCTTGGAATTTTCCAGAAAACTGGCTCAACTTCTCACTGTACTTTGCTTCTGTCATCATATCCTTAACATAAACAAAATCACACACGTGTTTTTTACACAGTGCAGAAATTTTTAAAAACCATAGGTGGTGTAGTGAGTTGAGTGTTATCCCCCCAGAAGATATGTCCAGATCCTAACCCTGGTATCCATGAATGTCACCTTATTTGACAATACAGTCTGCAGATTAAATGACATTAAGGATTTTGAGATGAGATCATCCCAGATTTGGAGTGGGCCCTAAATTCAATGACTGGTTCCTTATATGAAAAAAGAGAGATTTGAGACACTGACACATGGGGAAGGTGATGTGAGGATGGACCAGAAATGGCTCTGATGAAGTCTGCACACCGAGAGCAAGTGTTGCCAACAGCCCCCAGAAACTGAGAGAGAGGCAGAGAACGGATTCTACTTCAAAGACTCCAGAAGAAAGCAGTCCTGACAATACCTTAATTTTGGAGTTCTGACCTCCAGAACTATGAGAAAATAAATTTTTGTGGTTTTAAGCCACCAGATTTGTGGTAATTTGTTAGAGCATCCCTAGGAAACTAAGTCAAATAGTTTAACAATAAGATAAATATTGGTTGCAAAGAATCTGAAAACTAATAATACACATGCACAGTGTATATAAGGTACCCCTATTTTCTAGTTTCTACCTGAGTTTTACTTATATGAATTTGTACTTTCATCGGGCACCTGGGTGGCTCAGTCGGTTGAGCATCTGACTCTTGATTTCAGGTCAGGTCATGATTTCGGGGTTCTGAGATGGAGCCCTGCATCTGGCTTGGGCTGAGCACTCAGCAAGATTTTCTCTCCTTATCCCTCTGCTTCTCCCCCCTGCTCGTGCTCTATCTCTCTCTCTAAATAAATAAATAAAATCATTTTTTAAAAAGTTTTAAAAAGTACTTTCCATAGTTTTCAGCTTTTAAGCTGAATGACTGGCATGATCCTCCAAATTTTAGAGTCTCTTTGGAAAATATCTGCTTATCTTCTTCTTATAACATGCTTTATCTAAACTCTTCCCTTTTGCTCTGTCTCTGGGAAAAAAAAAAGTTCACTCAGTTAATTGCCAAGGGCAAATTTGGAAAAGATATTTCCCACAGATCTCTGATGAATGTCATTGGCAATGCAAAGAAAAGAATGTTTCTTAGGTCACCCAGTGTGGAAGAGGGGCAGATACCTAGGCAATTATTCTGACTTCTCAGTGTTTGAAGTGCAGAAGAAAGACTTTGGGTCCTTGGAAGAACAATAACCCTCAAAAATACACCTGAACAGTTTTGGTTGAGTTCTCCGATAGTCCATGGTTTCTTTTGGTCCCAGGTGCTTACTCTCTCCTGAAGTATAATAGAGGCCTGGCCGTATATTCCTGTGAAGAACCAGCATAAATCATAGGCTATTCCCGATGCCTCCATCTTAGAATTCTTTCATTAATTTGTTCAATAAACACTTATTTAGCCTTTGTTTTGATTCAGTCACTGAGTTAAGTACAGTGAACACTAAATCATGTAAGAAATAGAGGATAGAGGAATTGGAGAAGAAGGAAGTGAATTACAGAGTGGAATTAAAAAGAGCTATTGCAGAGATACAGAAAACATGTTATGAAAACAAAAGGAAGGGAATAATTAAGCCTGCCTGGAAGGACTTAGAAAGACACCACCATACCAGACCTCCAGGAGGTCTCCACTGAGGAGCCTGTTGCCATAAGAAAGATGAAGGCAGAGGGGAAATAAGGACAAAGGCCAGGGGGTGTGAGATTAGCCAGGATTCTCACACACCTTGCAAAAGAGGATGTGTGTGTTCTCTGGTCTAAAAGGGAGAATTAGCCTCATTCAAATTAATTCCAACTCACATACTTGCTATGGTGAAGACTGAGTAAGCTATTCAAATTTGAATTGGTAATACCAAGGGGAAGTAAAACCAGCCAGAAAGAGCCATGTCAGAGAAGCCACAGGTCTTCCCCTGGTCTAGGCGGCTGCCCTATAGAGTCCCCGAGTGCTGTTGGCTAGACTCCTAAGGATGAAGTCAGGGGTCACATACCCAGAAAATGACACATAGTTTTATATTATTGAAGAAGAAAATGTTCTGGAAGAGAAGAGGAGGGAGCTCTAGTCCAAGCAGAGAAAAAAATGAAGCTCATCACTAAAGAGAGAGAGATTCTAAATTAAAACAGTCATATTTCTTTTTTAAAATACATATTTATTTGAGAGAGAGACACAGAGAGAGAGAGAGAGAGAGAGAGAGCATGAGTTGGGGGAGGGGCCGAGAGAGAGAGAGAGAAGCAGAGAAGCAAAGCCCCTCTGGGGGAACTTGTTCTTATGACCCTGAGATCATGACCTGAGCTGAAATCAAGAGTAGGAGGCTTAACTGACTGAGCCACCCAGGTGCCCCGAAAGCATTCGCATTTCTTCATGCTAAACACCCTGAAATTTTTCTTGTTTGATCACCACCATTAACTGTATTCAGCTCTGCACTTCCACGTACCTGTGTCCAGAGTGTATAGAGGCACCTCTATAAAGCAGTGAAACTAGTTTTTAGACAACCCTGTCTGAACCTGCAGCTGTAATGAAGGATTCACTTGTAATAATGACTCAGGAAAATCATTTACCATTGTGGCGAGATTCCCTACTACAAATGGAATTTGGGGTTCTATTTTTGTCTTTATCTCTTCTCAGGCTATAAATGTGTCAGATATTCTCCTGGGAATCACTGGAGGTGGCCCCAACCCAAAGAGGAGTGGGCATCCTAGAATAATTGGAGGCTAATGCCAAGAACAATAAGTCACTTTTGAGACATAGAAGGAAACCCCCTTCAGAATACGGGATGTACCCAAAATTTGGAAATTTTAAGGAAATGTTTGATAGTTCCATTGTGCAGTAAAAGGGGGTTTATTCAAACTTTTTAAAAATGTTTATAAGAAAAAGCTGCCTGTTCCTAATGATCCCTGTGGGTGTGAGAAAGGGGGTTTGTTGCTGAATTCTTGAGAGGCACATACTTAAATCAACTCTGACCAATGCCCAGTGTATCCAGGATGCTGAGAAGGCAGTAAAGAGCTGAGTTCCCGGAAATGGAACCAAATATGTGTTGATATAACCACACCAGGAAGGGAAGGGAGAGTCCACTCACCAGGCTGAATCTTCATCTACTAAAGCAAGAAGTTAAAGAGAAGACCTAAATTTGATCAGTAAAAATAACAGTAGGAACATGTCCTTGAGAAATATGAAAATAAACACCAGAAGAAACAGCTGGAAGAGTTAACAATGATTGCCTTGGGAGACCAGAACTGAGGACAGAGAGTATTAGGCCAAGGGCCATCCATTTTTTTTTCAATATAAGCCTTTATTATAAATAATGAACATGTGATCCTTTTTAAAAAATGTTTAAATTTAAGGAAGCCAAAGGAAAAAAATACTGTATTATTTTTTAAAAATCCAAAACTGAAGTTTCATTTAACTAATGATAATGAGGTACATTTTAAGTAAATCAAAGTGCTTTCATTCCTTTAAAAAAAAATCAAGAAAAAAAAATTTTGTATAGCTCCTCCCTAAGTAGCAAGAAATCCACAGACCTTCATGACTTAGATACATAATCAAGTGCAGGAGGCTAGCTGCTCAGGGGCACTAGTCAGGGTTGATGAAGTATCTGCCTCTGAGGACATCAGCCTGGTTTTCAATCCATGTTTTCTCCTGCCTGTGTCTGGTATGCAGCTGTCATTCCTGGCTTGGATTCCATCTCATTATCTCCATAGCTATAGACCAATGGGTCTCTGACATGATTGAACATTAGATCTCATAGAGGGCATTATTCAAATGTTGATACCCGGACCCCAACCCAGATAAGTTATATTCAAATAACTAGGTGCAGGGCCCAGATTTTGGCATCTTTTAAAGCTACCCAGATGATTCCAGTGGGCCACCACGTTCACGAACCACTACTTTAGGCATTTGTTTCTGCTATGGCCCTGTTGCCTGGAATACAGTTTGGTGATTATACCATGATACAAAGAAAAAGAGCCCAGAAGAATATTTCACTTCTGCCTGGTCCTTCCCTGATTTGTGTTCTCGAAACATGCCTCTATAGACTGAATGTTTGTGTCCCTTCAAATTTCATATGTTGAAACTCAATTGATGGTATTTGGAGGTGGGGCTTTGGGGAAGTAATTAGGTCATGAGGGTGGAGCCCTCATGGATGTGATTAGTCCCTTTTAAAAAGAGAGCCAAAACAACTCCGTTGGCTCTTCTATCATGTGAGGACACAGTGAGAAGATGGTCATCTAGGAACCAGGAAGTGAGCTCTCCCCAGACATCAAGTCTGGACGTGATCTTGGACTTCCCAGTCTCCAGAACTGTGAGAAATAAGTGTTTGTTGTTTAAGTCACCCAGTCTATGGTATTTTATTATAGCAGTTCAAACAGACTAAGACAATGCCTACTCCAATAATGGAATCTATATACCTCTTTCATTACGAGGGCTTTTGTCGATACTTCTTCACTTGTGTTTTCAGTATATCCAATATGTTTGGCTGACCCCAATAAAACAGAATGGAGAGAAACACCTGGCTTACTGAGGATGATAAAAATGTTCACCGGATATACGCAGGTAATAGGAAAAGAAGTCTCCCTCACTGAAACTGGTAGAAAGGGTCTCAGTTCTTTAATTTATTTTGGTCACAAAGGAGATGACCTGACTTTACCCATAAGATATGGCTTTGTTTTAACTAGTGGCCAGGAAGCTATGTGAATAGATTTTTTTTAAAGAAGATCCTCTGATCTTGTCTTCTTAGAAACAGGAACCCTTTAAAATGACTTTTAGATTATTCAGGAAATACTCCTCTTAAAGTGAAATTTTGTTGTAGTTTAAGAAAAAGCATAATACATTATTCTTGGTTTTCTGAAAACCAAGTTGTGTGTGTGTGTGTATGTGTGTGTTTGTAAACTATATCATGTCCCTACCTGGTGTTTAAGAACGATATAAAAAGAAACTCTCTTTTCCAATAAGCATTTGACTATTTTTACAAAGATAAAAACTAAGGTAGATGTTTACATTTTGCCTTTCTTATGAAAGTTTTCTTCAAATAATTTTAGTGAATGTAACCATAAATGTACAGCTGTATAATTATAGTAGTTTAGTATCTACCTTTCCAATTTTGAAAACTCATATTTAGTGCAATGAAAAAAATAAGATCTAATCTAAAGTAAGACTCATTTCATTCTTCACAAATTATTTATCTCATCTCAGAAAAAAATTATGATTTAACAGTGCTACAAGAAAGAGCCAAAATAGATTCATTTTCATCAATCCATTATCTTTGCCTACTTTCTGATGTAGGTTAGAATAAAGGGTAAAATGAAGTGAAGAATACTGATGTAAGAAAAAGCAAAAAGACAAAAGCAATTGATATTCTCTGTTCCGCTTTGTCTTGGTGCGTTTCTAGTTCATGTAATATTTAAAAAATGCACATAAATACATGAAAGACTAAAGTTATGATTACCATAACAATTAAGAACATTCTTCTTTGCAATTGGTACTTCTGGGAGTGAGATACATTCATTATCTATACTCAGGAACTTAACTGTGGTCTGTTTATTCCAAACAAGGTGACAAAATTAAAGACTTTACCTGGAGGTATGGTGTGTCCATCACCTTTCAAAATTTTAAAGTAGATAACAATAATCTTTGTGTATAAATCATAATGCTTAAAGAATATGCCACTGAATACCATTGATATATTTCTAAGATTAATTTAGCCTCTAGAGGAAAAAAATCAATTGGAAATGAGCCTAATTACACTAGCAATATTAAACATCAGCAACTGAAGAAAATACTGCTTTGTGTTAATATTGGGTTTTTTTTCCCCCTATTTTCTAACACCCAGTCAGGTTTCCATTCTTACCTAAAAGTACAAGTTCTTTTCAAGAACACAGGCTCATCAGGGTTATTTGGGTCACAATAATTTATCGTAACAGCAGGATACATCACCCCAAAATGTTATTCACAAAAGTGACTGATTTTGATACTTTTTTAAAAAAATATCAAGTCATTTCTATGATAAATCTGTTGTCCTGGTTTACAAGAGGAAAAAAAAATTTCCTGTGAAGATTTTATATACTATGCCGGGATTCTTAGAAATCCCAGTTCTCTTTCTTTCTAATCATTCTATGTTTTAGAATCTGCCACATTGGAAACAAAAGCTGCCCATCTAAAATCTGACACATTCAAGTCCCACATCCCCTGAGAGTTCCATTAGTAATTTCAGCAGCAATTACTTTCTGAGTTTGTTGGAAAATGAGATGGGATAGCAGGGCTATGATGCCAGAAGCATCTAACCTTTACAAAGCCATCATCAAGTTGAAGTTGACAGTCCAACTGAAGCAGCAATCTAAAAGATATTCAGAGAGAGAGAGAGAGAAACTAGAGGAAGTCATGGGACAGAAGCCAGAGTTGTCAAAAGAGAGAAAGTAGATTCAGAATGGAGAGCAAGAGAGAATCTAGAGCAGAGTTTTGTAACCTGCTGGCAGTTGGGGCCAGGTAATTCTTTGTTGCTGTGCTGGGGAGGGGAGTGTGTTTTGCATGCTACAGAATGTTTATCAGTATCTTTGGCCTCCACCCACTAGATGCTAAAAAGCCTCCCACCTCCAGTGTGACCATCAAAAATATCTTCAGACATTGCCAAACATCCCTTGGGAGACAAAAGCGCTTCTGTGAGAACCATGGGACTAGATGTATTCTCTGAGGCTCTGGATTATAGCTGCATGAATTCAGTATAGAAATCTGCAAGTTTTCTTGGACTGGGGCAGAGAAAATAATGGTATTATTATTCAAACTATCTCCTCTGTGTCCAGTAACAGTAAATTTCTGTGCCATTCATTTTGAACTTTAACTTTCAGGGTGTAATACCAAATAAATAATGTCTCTGTGCTTTAGTTCATAAAGAAAATGGGCATGACAATAGCACCTGCCTCATAGAGTTGTTAGAAGGATCAAATAAGATTATGCACTTAAAAGCTTCTAACAGTGCCTGGCACATAATAATTTCAAATACGTGTTAGCTATAATTACTAACATTATTGTTGTTATCAAACTCTTCCTTCAGGAACCAGGGCCTCTGTGGAGCCTTCAGGTAATTAGGCAGAGGCTACTATGGATTGCAGAAACTTGAGAGTATTTATTCACTTCAAAGCTTGTGACAGTAAGAAATAAGGATGTCTCAAGTTCAAGATATGTGCATAAGACTTTCCTGAGGTTTGCACAGGTAAGATGACTGTTCTCATGATGAGATCTTTCACTATCCTTTCCAAGTTCATTTCTCCCTTATTTCATTATGCGACAATCCATATTTGTAGTGGATTGTGAGAGACGAGGGAAGAAATCCTACCAGTATAGTCAGTATCCCCAATGTAAGTGTTTTTACCTGGGGAGAAGTTATGGCAGGGAAGAGTAAAGGCTCAGTCTTACCTTCTTTATGGTTTTGTCTTTCGATTCTGTTATATTTCTCTTCAACTTGCTACATTGTACGTTCATTCATTTACTTAATTCAATAAGTATATATTGAAAATCTAGGATATGCCAGGCATGGTTTTAGGTATCAGGATACAGCAAGAGTAAAATTTCCCTCAAGAAGCTGACATCACTGCGCGTGGAGAGGTTTCGGGGTCAGGTGATTGGAAGTTCCAGATGGGCTCAGACCTTCACTGCAACCCTCAGGCCTTCTGAGTCGCAGAAATGTTTGGGTATTTGATAAGTATAGGATTCTTTATTGGAGAGAACCTATTTATGATAATGTTAATGAAAATGAAAAACTTAGACAATAGATCTTGCCTTGATTTACTATAGTAACCATGGGAAAACTGGCCATGAAAAGTAGAAAAAATCTTAATTGTATAGATTTATATGGTTCCCTAAAACTCCCTGCCCCCCACCAATAGAAGGGAGAATTCTCTGCTACCAGGGATGTTTAGATAAACTTCAGTGAAATGACTCTTCAGGAACTGAGGCATCAGGCTGCCTCCATTTATTTGATAAAATAGCTGTATATTTTGATGAAGGTAACAACCAGCCTCCAGTTTATTACCCCATAAGACTGTGGTAAATGCTGCTTCAGAAGTATCACATTTTCTGCTATGACACTGTGACTTTCAAGGAACTTGGGAAGTTGGCCTCTACTGCCATCCTGGGATTTTAGGAATTCTTGGATTTTAGGAATTCTCCTAGTCCCTACTGCTTGTGCTCCTACTGATCCAGATTCACCACCAGCATTATCAACTCATTTTATGGGGAAAAAATGTAATCTAAGTTATACTTATCGAAAAACAGCATATAAATAAACTCAAATCTTCCTATGAAACACTATCGAACTATGATACACGCTTAGAACATAATGACCTTCTACTCTTCAGACTCCACTGGGAAAATGTTGAAGTGGACTTGATGCTAAACGACAGAAAACAGAAATGTGAAAGAACAAATGACAAACAGCACAAAATCTGTGAACAGCAATGAAGAAAAGTCAGAAGAGCACATGGATGTGTGCACAAGCATTGTTTGCCCTATGTTCTCCAGGCGCTATGGGGATACCTAAGATTGTCAAGTGTCCTTCATGCATATATAGTGCAAACGTTCAACATTTTCAGGTACCTTTTGAGATCATATAAGAAGATGTTTTGTTTCTGTCTTCACCTCTGCGCTTGGATCCTTCTGTTGTGGAAATAATTTGTTGCTCTATCAAGTGGTGTCTGTCTGCTTACTGCACCAACTTCTGTCAAAGGGCTTCCATCAAAATTAGCTGCTGTTGTCTTTCGCCATCACGGAGTGACTATTTTGCAGGTGCAGAAAAAGTATTTGGCAAAATCCAACATTTGTGATGAAGAAAAAAATTCTCCAATAGGAATAGAAGGGAACGTGGTGAAGGACATCTAACAAAAAACTACAGCTAATATTTTGGCGAAAGACTGCATGTTTTCACCCTAGGATTGGAAACAAGGCAAGGATGTTGGCTTTTGTCACTTCTCTTCAACATTTTTCTGGTTATTCTAGCCAGTGCCATAAGACAAACAGAAAAAGAAAGGGAAGAAAGAAATTAAGCAGGTGCATTGAACAGGAATGTGGGTACTTAATTTACAGATGATGCAATCCTATATAGGGACAATTCCCAGGAGGTGGGGGGTAAGGAGAGGGAACTAGAATTAAACAAGTTTAGCAAGGTTGGAGGGTAAGATCAATATACAAACCAACTTTATTTCTATGAAATGGAAAGAAGAAGCCAAAAATGAAATTAAGAAAATTACATTCTCAACAGCATCAAAAATAAAACAGGAGTAAATGTGACTAAAGAAGAGCAAGACTTGTACACTGAAATCTACAAAATATTGTTGATAAAAATTAAAGAGCTAAATAAATGAAGAGACGTTTCATCTTTATGGATTAGAAGTCTCAATATTATCAATATTGCAATTCTCCCCAAATTGGTATATAGAATAAACATGGTCCCTATCAAAATCCTGGTAGACTTTTTGGGTGGAAATTGACAAGTTGATCCAAAATTTTATATGAAAGTGCAAAAGCCAGTCCTGATCTATATAATGGAATACCATTCAGCAATAGAAAGCCCCATGGTTTGAGTGTGTGTGCTCCTCCTGTCCCCACCATTCATTTGTTAAAGTCCTCATGCACAGTGTGATGGTATTAGGAGGTGGGGCCCTTGGGAGTGCTTAGGTCATGAGGGTGGAGCACTCATGAGTGGGTACAGTGCTCTTGGTAAAGAAACCCCACAGAGCTCCCTAACCCTTTCCACCAATGGGAACACAACACAAAGTTGGCAGTCTAGCCCGGAAGAGGGCTCTCACCAGAACCTAAACACGCTGGCACCCTGATCTCAGACTTACAGCCTCCAGAATTCTGAAAAGTAAATTTCTATTGTTCATAACCTACCTAGTTCATGGTATTTTGTTTTATCAGCCTGAACTAAGACAAAAAAGAATGAACTATTGATATACACAACATAGATGAATCACAAAGTATTTATATGGAGCAGAATGCATGTTGTGTGATTCATTTTAATACAATTCTAGAAAATGCCAGCAAACCATTAGAAAATAGATCAGTGGTGGTCTGGAGAAGGGTCCAGTTGAAGGGAAGAATTACAATGGTAGGTAGGTAATTTCAGAACTGAAGGATATGTTTATTATTTGGATTATGACAATAGTTTCACTGATACATCTACATATCTGTATTTTAAATTATATTGTATGTTTTAAATTTGAACATTTTATTATATGTCAATTATACCTCAATAAAGCTATTTTTAGGAATCTTTATTTTAAAAAAGGTGACATTAGAGTAGCGTAAACAATCCAAGAATATCTATTTTGTCAGACGTAACAAGAGCTATAAAGGAACAGAGCTAGGGACTGCTGGGCAAGAGGGTGGTTGATCTTTTATATCATGTGGTCATGAAAAGATTCACTGATGAGAAGTAAGAGATTGAGCCATACAGATGTCTCAGGCAAGAATGTTCCAGCCAAAAGAGCAAGTGGAAAAAAGCAAAAATCAAAAAACCCTGAGGGCAGTTGTGCTTGGCATTTGGAAAAATAGCAAGGAGGCTAGAGTGGTTGGAGCAGAAGGAGCAAAAAACATATTCATAGATAATATGGTCGGAGAGAAATGAAGATGAGGAGGAGAACAGATCTTGTGGAGCCTGGTAGACCATTCAAAGAACGTGGCATTCTACTTTAAGAAAAGTCAGTACGTAAGTTTTAAGTTATGTTTTGCCAGAAAAGTGATATGATTTCACTTTATCTCTCTAATAGACATTGGTATGGATGGCATTTTTAGCTCATGTTTACTGAGAATTAACTACATGTTAATGGCTCTACCAACTAAAACCATATCCTTGGAGAGACTTCTGATTTGGGAAGCATCAAAAGGTCAATGATTTCTCTCCCTAAAGAATAATATAAAACTGGGGGAAAATGTCTAAAACAATCAATTTAGGGCATTGGATATTGCCAAAGGCAGACAAAAAATTGAAAAATATTTACATTTGAAGGGCACCTGGGTAGCTCCATCGGTTGGGCATCTGCCTTCAGCTCAGGTCATGATCCCAGGGTTCTGGGATCAAACCCCACGTCAGGATCCCTGCTTATCAGGGAGTCTGCTTCTCCCTCTTCTTCTGCCACTCCCCCTGCTTGTGCTCTCTATCTCAAATAAATAAAATCTTTTTAAAAATAATAATAATTTTTTTTAAAAAAGAAAAGTATTTACATTTGACAAACTGCTAGGATGGTAGGAGTCTGTGGCAGGAAACTCTTGCCTGGAACAGCTCCCTACCTTTCCCAAGCTCGGTGGTTAAAAACCAGCAGCTTTGCTGCCAGAGGGAAGACTCTGTTTGGGCAGAGGGTAGACATTTTTCCTCTGCCATCTGGAAGTTATGACTTTAGTTGAGAATGAACAGGGAAATCTCACAGTTTTTTTGGTATGTTTTGTTTTTGTTTTGCTTTTTAAATCTCAGTTTTTAAGCTCAAGGTTTCACTTTTTGCCAGTAATTTAATGGAAAGATTCTCAAAACAAGAGATGCTAGAAATGGGCAATCATGGGAATGTGCAAGTACAACTGGGGAATGTAATTGTTTATGTAATTTAAATTCATTTAAAATGCAAAGCCATATGTGGCTACCATGTTGAACATGGATGTAATCAAAGCCAAGGATGAATGATCAGAAAGCTGAGGGCAGCTGCCCCAATTAAAAGTCAGGATCCATTGCCCAGTTTCTGATCTTGAGCCAATTATCATACTGGGAACTCACTGACTGGGGCTGAAACCCCATGAACAAGGACCCTCCAACACCAAAGCAAAGATATATAGTAATGATTCCTCTAATCCTTTCTCGACCTATGACCATTTATTCAAGTAACTACCCTGGGGAACAGCCAGACATTGAGGATTGTTAAGATACAGAGTTTGAGTTAAAGTCAAGTTCAAGAATTTTTTAGACCATACAGAAAATATGCCACATATAGGAAATACAGCCATGAATGAACCATGGACCCTGCCTTGAAAGAGCTTGTAGACCATCATAAACAATTAACACAGTACAGTGTTACACACACAAACATTTCAAGCCTACTGGAGCTCTATAGGTTGTAGTGATGACAAAGAAGTACAGAGTATGTGTTACATACTTTTTTTTTAAAGATTTTATTTATTTATTTGACAGAGATAGAGACAGCCAGCGAGAGAGGGAACACAAGCAGGGAGTGGGAAGAGGAAGAAGCAGGCTCATAGCGGAAGAGCCTGATGTAGGGCTCGATCCCATAACGCCAGGATCACGCCCTGAGCCGAAGGCAGACGCTTAACCACTGTGCCACCCAGGCGCCCCATGTGTTACATACTTTTTAATGTAGAACAATCTTTCTCAACCTTTTGCCTATTATCACCTTAAGGAGCCCTTTTAGATATCTTTCTTCCTAATTCCTAATTCCCATCTCTCCCCTGAAATTAAATATTTAATAATAAAATTTTGTTGGGTAGAGTTGGGCTTTGGAGGGTCACGAACCTTTGTAATATCCAAGATTTTTTCACCCAAACTTACCCAAGAGCCAGTATTCACCCCCAGGCGGGCAGTATCATTGAGAAGGCAGACACAAACTCTCCACATCTTCCTTTCAGTAGAAAGGATTAAGAGACTCTGTGAGAAAGGAACACTTAAACCAGTTTTGAAACACGGGTACCATTTGCTCAAGCAGAGAAAGAGGGGAAAGAGGTGCAGTTAAGGGCATTTCTGGCATCACATTTCCAGGAGAGAAAAACCCTGCATGAATGAAAGTTTCCACCACTACCTCTGAAATCACACCATCTCCTTACTGCTGCTTGAAAATTCTATCACAGGAAAAGATGAAAGATTACTCTGGAGATACCTGGAATAGACTCATAAAATATATGAGGATTTATATTATTTTTCTTTAAAAGTATTTTTGCTTTTAATGCATTTCTTGTCATCAGCAATTTGGAATATTTCTAAATTACTGTGGAATTTGAAAATCCACTGCTAACATATACATTGTCAGAAGTTTGTAAGAATAAACTTGGTAAAAATAAAAATACCATTTTCTGTAGGAAAACTACCTACTCAAAAATTAGGTATTGTGAGTTCAATTAGCAGCAGCATCAACATAACTCCAATGAAAACTTCCTATACTTTACTTGCACATTTTTAAAATTTCATTTTTCATTTCCAACCAACACCTCAAACACACATACTTCACCATTGCTTGGTTATAAGAGTTAGTCCTGATTTGGGGGCACCTGGGTGGCTCAATTGGTTAAGCAGCTGCCTTCAGCTCTGGTCATGATCCTAGGGTCCTGGGATCAAGCCCCAGTCAGGCTTCCTGCTCAGGGGAGTCTGCTTCTCCCTCTCCTATCTCTCCCTCCACCTCCCCTTTTCATGCTCTCTCTCAAATAAAATATTTTTATTTAAAAAGTTCTGATTTGTGTTTTGTATCTTCACACCAACTTGACAGCAATCTCTTGACCGAAGTAAATATTAAGAAGATCTAATATTGAAATGGAGATAAGAATAAACTCCTGAAAAATTATAACTCACCCTCTCCATTATTAGTTGGAAATATCTTAAGGTCAAATAGGTATGAATATCCAGCCCTTTGTTTTCATTTCCAGGTGGTTAGATCAAGGATCAATTCTCTGTTAAAGTAACATTTCCCCACTCTTACAGTTAGTTTGAGTGCCTTAGGCATGAGTGTTATAAATGGAAAAATATGATTATCTGTTTCTTGGACCTAACATAAAAATCAAACCAATTTAGGATTTTTATTTTTGGAGTGAGGCACTGATGACTCTGTTACATTAAAAATTAAAATAAAATCCCTGGGCAATATGATATGAGACATTTCCTTTTAGAATGGGGTAGCTAGCATGAGGAACCAAGAAAGTTTTGGCTTGGAATATCTCTTCAAAAATTTTTCCTTTAGAATCACAATCATGATGTACAAATAAAATTTTCTAGTATTTTGCCAGCCAATGGTCTCTGATTTAACTACTAAAAATGTGAGAATGGATCTTATAAGCTCTAAGAGTAAGCCACTAGGAATAGTTGTTGTATGAATGAAGCCATATTTTTGAGCTTGTTTCAAGAAGGATGATAGCCTGCTCTGCTTCTATTGCTTGAACTCCTTTTACCACTACTACTATTCATCATCATCCCAACCCACTGATACTGAGCCTTTTCCAGGTCTTCAGCCCGTCGGGATTCACTTGCTTTCTACCCCAGTCTGGACAGCATGATAAATTATCTTAACTCTTTTTTCACCAACCCATCAAGTCCATTTCTTAACCCACTTTCCCTTCCATTTCACTTAGCTTACCAGATCCTAACTCCAGTTTCAACTTTTCAAATCTTTTTTTCCCCATACTCCAGCATCCAGGTGGAGAACCAAAAATAAACATCTGGGCTGAAATAACAAGTTGATTAAAAAAATAATAATAATAACAAGTGGCCCCTAGGTGGCTCAGTCAGTTAAGCATCTGCCTTCGGCTCAGGTCATGAGCCTGGAGTCTTGGGATCGAGTTCCGCATTGTTTCTCCCTCTGCCCCTCATCCCACTCATGCTCTCTCTCTTTCTCACTTTCTCTGTCTCTCTCAAATAAATAAACAAAATCGTAAAAAAATAAATAAAAATAAAATAACAAATAGATGGTTTTAAGAAATACATGGGCCTCTTTAATAAAATGTGTCTTTTTTTTTTTTAGAGAGAGAGAGAGAGCGGAAGTGGGGGGAGGGGTTGAGGAAGGGAGAGGGAGAGAATCTTAGGCAGGCTCCACACCCAGCATGGAGCCAAACTCAGGGCTCAATCTCATGACCCTGAGATCATGACCTGAGCCAAACTGCCTCGTTTCTTTAAAAATGTATTATTTTTTCACCAACAAGTTCTGAAAGGCAATCTTTCATTATTCGTCCTTGTATGTGCTTAGAACATATATATTCTCCAAAATTTCTTGAGATTAGAGTGCTGGCTGTATTAGTCAGTTTGCATTTAACTACAGATAACAAAAAATAATTTTATGAATTGTCTTAAACAATAGGGAAATACATGATGTCACATGGTAATACTTGCTGTGGGAGTACAGTCTACAGGGTTGTTTGCCACAGTGACTCCATAAAGTATCAAAGACCTAGTTTATGGTCACCTCTCTGCTATCTTCATTGTGTTGCCTTTGCCCTCAGGCTGGCTCCACGTGGCCCCAAGTTAACTGCAAGAATACCAAATATCACATCTAGATATAATGTCCAAAGGATGAAATGAACCATCTCTTAATATACCTCCTTCTATAAAATGTGAAATACTTTCCTCCCTCAAAAGCCACTTACTGGCTTTCCGGTATCCCACTGAATGGTATGGGGTCACATGACTTTTCCTAAACCAATCACTAACAAGAGATTTCCATACTTAGTCTGGACTTCTTATTTGAGGCCATCTACCATGGATTACAGTGTAGACTGTTAGGAGCTACCTCAAGGAAATGGCATTTGATCAAATGTATATAGACTTTCTTTGCTTTAGATTTTGAACCAGGAGGGGCATCTGGGTGGCCCAGTCAGTGAAGTGTTTGCCTTCAGCTCAGGTAATGATCTTGGGGTCCTGAGATCCAGCCCCACATTGGGATCCCCACTCAAGGGGGAGTCTGCTGCTCCCTCTCCCTCTGCCCCTCCCTCCTGCTTGTCCTTTCTCCCTCTCTCTTTCTCTTTCTCAAATAAATAAATAAAATCTATATTAAAAAAAGATATTGAACCAATAAATTTTTTAGCTTACAGTTCTTATTCATCAGCTTAAAGAGAAGCTTTATGTATATAGCTTGTATATGTACCATATGCAAACAGGGTGAAAAGCATTACACTAGGCACTATAAGGAATAAAATCTAAGACACAGTCTTTTCAGGCCTCTAACTACCTAGCAGAAGATCAGGCATTAGTATATAAACTGCCATAGAAGGTAGACTTTAATGGTCATACTGGGAACAGAGAGCGAGAGTTTCGTTTCAAGTGAGGCTTTTGCTACAGAGACCATTACATCTAAATCTCTAATTTACAACTACATAAAGCCATAGACAGATGGTACCTCACAGGTCGGAAGAGCACATTTCTCTCCATCTTCACATGAACAGAGCAGTTCTCCAAATGGCTACCTTCATTTTCACACTCTACACATCAGTCAGACACCATTCACCAGCCCAATGTTTTACTTTCCAGCATACTGTGGGGCAAACTGTACCTTTTGAGTATTCCTGAGGATTGAATCAGGATTAGCTGCCATTCCTGGAAAATGACAAGAGACCTGCTTCTTAAAAGTGACTCTGCTCTGGAAATGGAAACCGCAGTACAAATTGTCATAGGAGAAGTGAAAGCTGGCAATTTATAAAATCCCCATGCTTTAAAAGAATCAGAAGAAACTTTAAAAAGAATAAAAGACTTCGTGGGATCACTTTGGAGAACTAGCTTATAAATGAACTAGCTTATAACAGGGCTGGCTTGTAACAGGGCAACACTGGTCCCTCCTGCAATGCTGCTAGGCATCAAGGTTTGTGTTTGGGGCTTTTTTTTTTTCAGATATTAATAAATTCTAAATCTTAAATTCATAAATGCCTCTCCATTAAAAAGTTGTTATCTTATAGACATTAACTGAATTATTTTATGCCCCTCTCTGAAAATCTCTCAGCAATGTCAATAAACATTGGTAATGAGACTTCATGGGTCAAATCAATAAAAATCCCTTGATTTCCCCCTCTTTTACATCGAAGCTACTATACTGAGCAGGTGGATCTCTGAGCCTGTTTTCTTATCAGCAGACACTAACAAAGAGGAGTTAAATGGTGCTCAGGGGAGTGCTAACTAAAGATCAAAGCACCCTGGCTCATCTGTAAGCCGCTCTTTGAAGTTCCTTTCTGGGCCCCATCTTCCTAACAGACCTGTCTTCACAGTCCATGTTCCTTTGCCATTTCAGACACTCATGACAAAAAAATCCCAAACCACTGGCTGGTTCTTTTTAATTTGAAATCTGTTAGCCTTTATTATAAAGTAATCTATGTTTATTACAGAAAAAGTAAAGAAAAAATACAAATGGGAAAAAATAAAATACATGTTAAATGTAATTCCAACTGCCCAGAGGCAATTATTGTTAATTCTTTAGTGTATATATAGTTCCAGGCTTTTCTGTGCAAAAAAACAAACAAACAAAAACAAAAACAAAAAACTCTAACACTATATTGTTTTGAATCACAATAGTCTAACAACTTTCATCTAACAAATATACTTGCAACAGCGGCTTTTCAAATGGCTGCATACCATCCCACTGCATGGATACAGTATTTAACAAATTGCCACTGGTTCTATAAATGCAGATAGGTATGTCCTCTTATTACAAACAGTGGTCAAAGAGAATATCTGGTTTGCACATCTTTTTATGTCCTTAAGAAAATCTATACTTTAGAACACTAGATTTTTCTATACTTTTTCTTATTTGTTTAAAAAAAGAGAGAAAGAGTAAGACAAAGAATCATAGAATCGTTAAATGTTATTTGGCATATTATGGATCACCCGTGGGTGGCTCAGTTGGTTAAGTGTTTGACTCTTGATTTCAGCTCAGGTCATGATCTCAGAGTCGTGAGAGTGAGCCTGCTTGGGATTGTCCTGCTTGGGTTTCTCTCTCTCCCTCTCCCTCTGCCCCTCCCCCTACTCATGTTCACAACCTCTCTCTCTCAAATAAATAAATAAACAAAATAATTTTTTTGTTAAGTTACTTGGCATATTTGAATATGGCTATGTATTATGATTAATGATTTATTTGTACTCTTTGAGGCATATATTTTCAAAAGGTCATTGAAATTGATTACCANACCTCTCTCTCTCAAATAAATAAATAAACAAAATAATTTTTTGTTAAGTTACTTGGCATATTTGAATATGGCTATGTATTATGATTAATGATTTATTTGTACTCTTTGAGGCATATATTTTCAAAAGGTCATTGAAATTGATTACCAATGAATTCATATGCATTCATATAGAAAGGCAGTACAGGTGAAAGAGAGATGAGAAAGAAACCATACCACAGAAAGAGGAGAGTAACTGTGTAAGGAAGAATCCATGGGTTAATTTTTAGTTAATTTCAATATTCTGACAACCAACTTAGAAAAGTAAGCATTGTGGGTGAGAAAATTCTCACTGTGTGATAAAAAAGAAGCACAGACAATTCAAGAGAGTCAGACTTCTCCCCTGGTACTCAGGATAAAGAAATGTATCCCATGTTTCTTTATATAAAGACATTGATCAATAAAATTTTTTCATCCAACATTTCTTTTTTATAAAGCCAAGGGCACAATACTAAATCTCATTTCNTAATTTCAATATTCTGGCAACCAACTTAGAAAAGTAAGCATTGTGGGTGAGAATATTCTCACTGTGTGATAAAAAAGAAGCACAGACAATTCAAGAGAGTCAGACTTCTCCCCTGGTACTCAGGATTAATTTCAATATTCTGACAACCAACTTAGAAAAGTAAGCATTGTGGGTGAGAAAATTCTCACTGTGTGATAAAAAAGAAGCACAGACAATTCAAGAGAGTCAGACTTCTCCCCTGGTACTCAGGATAAAGAAATGTATCCCATGTTTCTTTATATAAAGACATTGATCAATAAAATTTTTTCATCCAACATTTCTTTTTTATAAAGCCAAGGGCACAATACTAAATCTCATTTCAGGAGAAACACTTTTACAGGAAAGCTAATAAGTCCAAGTAGATGCCTTCTGATCTAAGCTGCTGCAAGGACTGAATCTAGAGGACCTCATAATGGTCCCATAAATGGCTTCTTTCCAACATCTCTCCCTTTGACCATAAATTAGGAGGACTTCTCGAGCTGGGGACTCCAGAACTGCCTGTCAGCAGGGTCTTTTACCTTACTCTCTGAGTTTGTTCCAAAGCCTACGTAACCACTAAGTTGAGCCCCCAAAGAGCAAGATAGAGATGATTGGATCTGGAAATCTTTTAGGGCAGCTATTTTGTCAATGAGCTGCTTTCACCATAGAGGAATCTCAGGGTAGTTTGAGTAGAATGAAGGTTGACGACTCAAAAGCCCTAGCCATCACTAACCATGCAATGGGGCTCCATGTGAACAGTGGCAAATTGGAGATGCTTACTGAAAGACATTCACATACCAAAATACAAAAACAGTGTGGCAGCCAGTCTCCCAGCAGAATTTGGCCTGCAGGCAGACAGTTGGGACCCTAGCTGCCAATAACCGATTTGGAGCAGCTATGCTTCCTATTAAGCCAACCAGAATGAGTTCGCTGTGAAATGTACAGCCAAGTTACTGGATACAAATATTTAAAATATTCACCATTTGAAAGTTGGGCTTCATTAGCCAAGAAAACTTAGTTAGTTCTCTTATCAGTAGTAGTCAATCAGGATGACAGGGCTTCTCCTAATCCATGAGAGTATCACCACATCATCAGTGTAGAGAACCTGTTTGTTTTACTATTTGTTACAACAAAAGGATGTGAATCCAATTGACCTAAATAATAATAACAAGATTTTTGGTTTATATGGATAAGAAGAGAGAATAGAACATAGCTTTTACTTATCTCCAACTGAAATGGAGCAGAACACCATCTTATCCATCTTGATTCTGACAGGGGTATTATGAAGAATTCCTATGCACTAGAAAGGCCACTGCCCTAGGACGCCTGGCTGGCTCAATCAGTAGAGCATGTGACTCTTTATCTCAGGGTCCTGCATTCTAGCCCCATGTTGAGTGCAGAGATTACTTAAAAATAAAATCTTTTTAAAAAAATGTCCCTCCCCCTTGTGGCTTTCTTAACTCCTTATGTAGCCATTCTTTGATATAAACAGTCAAACTGAAAGACAGCAATATTGACAAACAGAATACATTTAAGGAAGAAATTTTGACTTCTAACTTTAAGGTCAAAGCAAATGTTTCTGGACAATGACCCATGGAGAAATGATCTTTGAATAAAGATGGCTTAGTTTTTTGCAGAGCTAAATCCAAGCATTCCATCCCATCCTTTCAACACTCAAGTTAACAAATGAGTCATTAAACATGTGACCTTTTTTTTAATTGTTAAGATTTTCTTTAAACTGGATTAAAGTAAGTCCTAGCCAAGTTAGTACACCCTGATGCTTCTATACTACCTTTTTGAAAAAGAATAAATAAACTCACAGGGAAAAAAAAAAAAACACCTATTAATGTAGAACTTTCCTTATCTTTACCTTTGCCTCTACCCAAATTTTATTGAAGCTCACTTGGCTCCATGGATGGAAAAGCACCACGGTCTCTCCCTCCAAGAACAGAGAGGCAGGAACCTTCAGCCATAAATTGTGAATGTTCTCCCTCCCTCAAATTCTGGGACAGGAGGAGGAAATGGGATGGGGGAGTGGAAGAGAGATGGTAACTAATGGTGATGGTAGGGACAAATGCCACTTACTGAGCCCTGGCAGCCATTAATGTCTTAGGAATATTTAGTGTCTTGTTGTGTCTTCAGCTGTGGGTTTCAGCCACAATTCTGAAACAACAGGAAAAGTCAGACTCCACATTCTCTTCATATACAATAGATACTAAAATCAGCCTGAAATTTATGCCTTAAATTTTCCATCCTACCATAGTAGAAAAGATTTTTCGTCATTTGGAGATATGTTCCAGAACAGTTTCCAAGTCAGAATAAATAAAACCATTTGCCTTTGGGTACTTGATATTTTATAGTTTCAAATTTGCTATTTTCAGCCAACCCTAGGCTTTTCACCCTAGTGAAAAACTCTAATTCATCTGGATAGAGAAACGATATAACCAACCAGTTTCTCGCAGTGAGCTGTTATATGAGCTCCTCTGACCGGGATGTTGGAGATGGAGCCAGCTGATGGCTAAGAATGAGGACAATCCATTCACACGAGAGGAGCGCACAGTGCAGGTCAGCTTCCTCCTGGAGATCTGAGCATTATCCCTGAATAAATACGTATATCAGAATGAATCAACTCCAATATACTGGGTACAAGCTTGGGCTTCAGAGTCAAATGCCTGAGCTGCTGGTGCATCTCAAACCCATATTAACTCTGTGAAACTGAGACAATTGCAGAACTTTCTAAGCCTCTGTGCCATCATCCCTAAAATGGTGTCTCACTCGTAGCTGTGAAGCCAGTCCTCGGTCATGCAAATACAAGGTTGGCATTGTAGTCAAACAGTTGTTACTATTAAATTTCACCTTACATTCCAACGGAATTAGAATGGATTATTTTAAAGACTCCAGAAGGAAGAGGAGGTGCAAAAGGGGTGGAGTGAGAGAAGACTTTTAAGGAAATATTTGACAGACTAACTTGTGATCAGTAATTTTACCATTTACTGCACACACTGCCCATCTTCTGGGTTACTATTCCCCACTGCCAGATTGAGCTGCCCGATGTGAGGTTTTGGGTTTGGGTTTTTTTCTTTTGTTGGTTTTTGTTTTGTTTTGTTTTGTTTTGGGGGGTTTTTTTGGGAGGGGGACACCACATCATTTTTGGTGTGATACTGCTTTCTTTTAAAGATTTTGTTTATTTATTTGAGAGAGAGAGAGCAAGTGCATGAGCAAGGGGGAGGGGCAGAGGGAGAGAGAGGGAGAAGCAGACTCCCCAGGGACCAGGGAGCCCAATGTGGGACTCCATCCCAAGACGCTGAGATCATGACCTGAGCAGTAAGTTCTGCGGCACACAGGCACCCCTAATATTGCTTTTTTAAAAGTGATATTACCATGTGACATTTATCCAGATTGTTATGTCCATAGTTCCTTGACTGAGACCAATAGTCCCTTGAAATGCATATGCTTTTTGTGATGTGCTATAAATGAGAAAGTCACAAAGATTCAGATCACAAAATTTTACATAGAAACAATACATGGAAAGGTCCCCTATACCTAAATGCTTTTACTTCCAACTCACTCCCTGTAACAGCACTAGAATAAAGGGAAATCTTTCCACTGAGATAAAAATTAGAAAGCAAATTCAAGTTTTTAAAATTTTAAATAAAAAAAGGAATTTGTTTCATTTTCAAATCCTTGTTAGAGCGGCAAAAGTCTTTGAATTCAGTTTATTTTATATGATAGGGCAACTCTGAGAAAGTAATGTAGGCATGTTCCATGGACTTAAGTTGAAGCCTCATCCCCATTGCGGTGCTCACTGGAGATGGTTCCTGTGGGAGATAATTAGGTTTAGATGAGGTTATGAAAACTGGACCCTCATGACAGGATTAGTACCCTTACAAGAAGAGACTTGAGCGAGTTTGCTCTCTCCCCTCCCCAACCATGTGAGGACACAGAAAAAGGCAGCCAATCTACAAGCCAAGAGAGTCCTCAACCAGAAACTGACCATGCTGTCAACTTGATCTTGAACTTCCAGTCTCCAGAACTGTGAGAAATACGTTTCTGTTGTTAAAGCCACCCAGTATATGGTATTTTGTTACGACAGTTTAAGCTGAGTAAAGCAGCATTCTACATATTTTTATTATCACCAAAAGTTTTGGAGTATGTTGAAATAAATGTGTATATTGTTACAGAAATAAAGCTATTATTTTGAATGGAATCCTTGGACATTTTAAAAGAGGTTGTAAGATTAAAAAAAAACAATTCTGGGATTATTTACATAGATCCAAATAAAAAGAAATAATTATGTGCTGCTGGCTCCCTTGCTGGGCACATACGAGTTGTACTGACCTAGAAGAACCTCCTCGAACTGAGCGTCCTGCTAAGAGACCAAGAGGAATCCCAATCTAAAGAGATTAACTCAAAATTCACCTGCCGTACTGGTTGACAAATAATTTCAATTTAAATATAAGAAGTTTATACTTTTCTCATTACCTTGAAAGACTAAAGTAAAAATACCAACGTGATAAAGCTGAACGGTCAGGATAGTTGCCCCTTTACTCAGAATGCATGAGATTTGTGCTGAGTGCCTTGGATTCATTCCTTAACTTTCTGGATTTCAGGGTCCTCATCTGTAAAAATGGGAATGACAGTAATAGTACCTGTATCACTGAACTGTTGGAAGGATTTTAGAAAAGTGCTTGGTTTATGGCAAACTCTCAACTCATATGTAATGGCCTATCTGAATATTGAATTCGGTTCATAAATAACGTTGGTCTAAAAGACGAAGCACAGACTCCAAAAGACTCCCGAAAAAACTAACAAATCATTTTTTTATTCAGACCCTACTGAATATTCAGGACACCTTTTATAAGAAAAAATTACCTCTACACCATGAAAACAGTAAGTTCTGCGGCATCATACGAGAATTTTTTATAGCATACATTTATTCATCTACAGTTTTGGATGAGAGTAGAAGAAATTTAGAGAAAAGATGTTTAATGTTCACATGTAATTAGTTTTGTCAGAATACATAAGTAATTGAAATATAATTTTATGCAAGTTTTTTAAAATACAAATCTTCTCAGTGGTCCTAAATCTGTTTTCATTGCAGACTTAAAGTTTGGGTTTGTTTTTTTTTAATTCAGGCAAATATGATTTAATATTAAAAGTTTTAATTGTTCTATCCAGGTGCCATTTGTCATTCCAACCACACTGTTTTTGAGAATTTCTGCCGTTTAAATGTGTATTTAGATTATTAGGGGGTTGTTCCTTCTGAGCCTTTTGAGTGTTCTTTTCCTCCTTGTCCTCAGGTAATATCCTGACACACAAGCATTGTCCCGTGCTCAGAGGAAGACTCTAAGGGGTCCTCTGAAGATCTCTCAAATTCTCTGAAGCTCCCTCCTTCAGGTGTTCTGCCCTATAAATGTTTTTTTTTTTTTGGTTTGTTTTTTTTTTACTGAGATACAATTGTCATATAGAGTCGTATAAATTAAGGTAGACAACACGTTGGATTTAATACATTTACTACCTCTATCACATCATGACCACTTCTTCATGGTGGGAACAATTAAGACCCAGTCCCTTAGCAACTTTGAAGTTTACAATACAGTATTGTTGAATTGTATAGTCCCAACGCTGTGCATTAGAGTTCCAGAACTTTCCTACTAGTTGAAAGTATATATACTTAAACATCTCCCCAATTCCCCTACCCCAGTCCCCTAGCAACCACCATTCTACTCCCTATTTTACAAGTTCAGCTTTTTTCTATTCTACATATAAGTGGTATCATACAGTATTTGTCTTTCTGTCTGACTTACCTCACTGAGCATAATGCCCTGTCTACTTTAGCCTCTTAGCCTACCTGATTTCTCAGTTTCATCTCATCAACTCAGGGTTACCACTGACTTCCATCTGGGAGTGTCGTTGCTTTTGCCATGGCCTGGAAACTCTCAAGTGGTAAACTGGGGAAATGGTAATGCTCACCTTGTTTGTTTCTCCTCTCTCAGGGAATCCTGTCCTTCATTGTTTGATGTGTCGTGTCTTGATAAACGATTGTTTCACATATGTTATCCAGTTTTTTGTTGTTTAAGCAAGGGAGTAAGCCCCATTCCCTATTACTTCAAAAGGCCTCCCATGGCAAGAATGTAGAGAAAGGGGAACCCTCTCACACTGTTGGTGGGAATGCAAGCTGGTGCAGCCACTCTGGAAAATAGCATGCAGGTTCCTCAAGAAGTTAAAAATAGAGCTACCCTATGACCCAGCAACTGCACCACTGGGTATTTACCCCAAAGATACAGATGTAGTGATCCAAAGGGGCACGTGTACACCAATGTTTATAGCAGAAATGTCCACAATAGCCAAATTATGGAAAAAGCCCAGATGTCCATCGACAGATGAATGGGTAAAGAAGATGTGATATATACACAATGGAATATTACCCAGTCACCAAAAAAATGAAACCTTGTCATTTGCTCATTGCAAATGGATGGAACGCACATCATGCTGAGTGAATTAGTCAATCAGAGAAAGACAATTATCCTATGGTTTTACTCATATGTGGAATACAAGAAAAATGCAGAGGATTATAGGGGAAGGGAAGAAAAACTGAATGGGGAAGAAATCAGAGAGGGAGACAAACCATGAGAGACTCTTAACTATAGGAAACAAACTGAGAGTGGCTGGAGGGGAAGTGGGTTGGGGGATGGGGTAACTGGGTGACCGACATTAAGGAGGGCCTGTGATGCTATGAGCACTGGGTGTTATATGCAACTGATGAATTCCTGAACTCTACATCTGAAACTAATGATGTACTATATGTTGGAATAATTGAATTTAAATTTAGAAAAAGGAAAATTAAAAGAGCACCTGCACTGGTAAAGCCCTATTCATTCTCCCAGTTGATGAATATAGAACGCTTGATTGCCTCAGCTAATTCCATGATGCTTCCCACTACCACTAATGGCCAGTCTCACCTCTGCTCCAGTTGGATGGTGATCTGGCCCCACCAATGGTCATTCAGCATGTCTCCTGCTCTTCCTCACCTCAGCTAGAAACACTCTCTGGGAAGGGACTCCAAGATGTAGGGGGAAAGCACACAGATGAGAGAAGAAACCAGAACAAATTCAGTCCATATAATTTAGATCCCTTGCCCTTGACAATGGATTCGTCATCTTCTCATTGTACTCACATACATACATACATGCATATAAACTATCTTCGAGAAAAATCACATGACGTTCAGTTTTTCATGACTTCTTCTTTCTTTGTCCAAGGCCCTCCTCAATCAGTTACAGCCCAGGAAAAACACAAACTAAGGTTCCTGTGTCCCCATGGTTTCAACCCACCACCACCCAGAACCACTTGATATCCCAGTGGGCCTCAGTGCACATCTGGGGAGCAGTCAGTCCACATTCCCATGATCTGATCGCATTCCCTTCAATGGTGCCCCTTGGGGGCTGCAGGGGTGAACAACTGGAGTTCAGGTGGGGCTCAGGTGACCCATTTGGGGAAGATGCCTGAGCAGCTATTTAAAGTAGGCTTGGAGCATGAAAGCAAGCCCATGCATTTTCACAGGGAATCCCGTGGTCCCCAAGAGCTTGGAGTGGGTGTGGGAGTGGGGGAGGCAGGAGAACAGAAGCTTCTGGTTTACAGGTGGTCCAGCCCAGTGAGGCAGTGGTGGTTGGAGGATGGGGCACCCAGACCGGGGGCTCCAGTCACCCAGCTCTAAGGGTGGTACTTGCCCCACTGTAAAACTCTTATAAGGAACCATAACGAAATGTATTTAACATTTAGATACTTCCAGTAAGAAACCTGGTTCTCTCCGCATCCGACGTAAATTACTTAGAAAAATCAGACTCAATAATTTAGTGACAACAAGTAATTTTATGTAAAAACAAACAAACAAAAAAAAACACCTTAAGACTTCAGCAGAAAAATTTTCCCCTCACTGGTCAAGTGGGTTTCTGGCAGGCAGGGACTAAAATAACAAAAAAAAAAAAAAAAAAAAAAAAAAAAAAAAAATCTGGGGAACAGATTACAAGAACACGGATGAAGCAAAGCCTGCTTCTTGAAAAACAAAGTATTGGAAATCCATTCCAACCAGTATTTGTGTATAAGAGATACAGTTATATTTGTCTGCAAAGAGGTTCTCAAGTTCGAGTCCCATGATTGGGCTCAGACATCCAGCAGATGTCCTCACATAGAAGTGAGCCCCGACGGGAGAGTTTATGCAACCATAAGGTGTCACAGGAAGGTAAACAGTGCTGTCTGCCAAGGGGTTCCTTCAATCCATTTCACCTCAAACATTCGCTCAAACTTCGCTAGCATGTAAGGCTGTCATATGGAAATAAAAGGAAATCTTCCAGAGAAAAATCCGACCATATCCTGCCAAGCTAATTCCTTGCTAGATTTGTTTGTATGCTTCCGCAGCTGACTAAAAGGCAGTTTATTATTTCTTTCAGGGAGCAGAGCTTCTTCTTTTGGGAAAAAAACAATCTGAAAATGGTTTTTATAAATTAACAAGATCTTTTTATTGCTTTGGGTCAGTAACGAAGTGGAGAGATTTGTTTATATGTTTCTCTCATTACATTCTTAAATAAATTTCGCAAACCAAACAGGAAGCTTAGCTTCACTAAAGCATAACGGAGGGAAAAGTGTTGTTATCAGAAACAAACTTGGAAAACGTCCAAAATGCAATATAATTTTGCAACGTATTACAGTGACAGTAAAAGACAAAACTAGGTTTGATTTAAAGTCACAACAGTAACACAGACTGATATTCCGCACAGAAAACTTACTTCCTATGCTCAGAAGGAGAAATAGAGAGAAGGCCAGAGTTTTCAAAGAGAAATATGATCAGGAATTACCTTTAAACTCCAGCTGGACGTGCATATTGCTTGTGCCTGACATTAATTCCAGCTGAAATTTAAATGAATCTTACCAGAAAATTGGCAATGTGGAGACATGAGAATGAAGTATAAAATATTAGGTGTTTGATTTGTGCAGGAATTTGGACTTGTTCTGAGACTAAAAAAGATGTAACGACTTAAAAAAGTACTGAGTTAGTGAGCAGGTCTATTTGTACAGAGAAAAGACTACGTGAAGCAGTTCATCCTGAAGGGAAGTGATTATGTCAAACTGCTTAGGAAAAGAATCAGGTGTAAGCTTTAAGGAATTAGGATTTGTTTAAAGGGTCTTAGGTAGCAGTCGTTATGCTGAAATAAGACAAAATGCACAAGGCCCTGAGAATTACAGAACCAAACCTCATCCGTGCCCTTCCCACATTGTCAGCACCTTGACTCTTAACCAGAACTGCTTGTTTGGAAGGTAAAGCACACCAAGGAGGAAATGGCTGCAAGTACTACCCCCCATCCCCTGACACCCCAAAATATGTCCCTTTCACAAAGAGAAGAAACTTCTGCTCCAGAAAAAAGCCACTCAGGCAAACTCCAAACAGTAAGTGGCTGCAAAACAATAGTTTTTGCCAATTAATAATTATTTCTAATAAACTCTGGTTAATAATTATCCTCTATATATTTTTCCTTCTTTTAAAAGCAGTTGTCTGTCCAGTTATTCCAGTGAGGTGCAGTAGAGACAGTGGACAGGATTGTTCTCTTGGAGGAGCAGGCAGCAAGCCGGCTGTGGAGCCCGATCGTGAAGACTTCACGAAGTCTTCGATCAGAAAGGTGATCAGCACTGTGAAAGCCCCAGGGGCCATTGGTTCCTACAGTCAGCAGTGTGAGTCGACAGGACCATTTACATTCCAGCACAGCTAGGCAGGGACCCTTCCTGTGGATAGCTGGAGCCAGGAGGGCCAGCAAAAGAAGCCAAACTAGCTCTTATAAACAAGGGTGGAATTCTGAAAGCTGCAGGCTGTGACTTCACTAAAGTGGTAAAAACAACTGTTTTGCTGGCTGACCTGAATGACTTCAATACTGCCGATAAAAATGACAGACGGCATTTCAAGAGTAGTTTTCCTGTGAGAGCTGCAACTTACCAGCTTGCGGCTTTGCCCAAAGGAGGCCAAGTGGAGACTGAAACAGTGGCTGGCCAAGGACCTCTCACAACGGCATCACCATAAGTGGGTTCAGCATTATTTAGTCTGGAATTATCATAATGCTTTTAAATTAACATCTGAATTTTTACACTTGATGTTGGAAAGTGTACGACTGACTAAAACATTGGAGGTTATTATGGAAATACCACATAATAAGGGGAATTGAGCATGAATTGAAGATCAGATGCCAAATCCAGGTACTAGTGTTACAGATCACGCTGACGCACACACATGTTACTGGATGTGGGAAAATAGACACTCGTTATGTACTTACACAAATAAATAAAAGGAAAGGGAAATAACATGTAAGAGAGATGACTCACTTTTCCTGATAAATAATAAAAAGCACACCTAATTCAATTAAATCCTATTAATTTAATGAGGTGAGATATTTAGCTCTCACATCAGCTATATAATTCTTCTTTTACTTGAGTAAAATTAAAGTGTTGAAGTTTGAACAGTAGAGGTAAAGGAGAAGAAAGTGGATAAAATTTTAATAGGTCATATTTTTCTAATGGAAATAAAATAGACACGCAGATTTAAATAAATGGATGGATGGATGGATGGATGGATGGAAGAATGGATGAATGAAAGCAATAATCTTCAGCTTCTGGCCAAGATGGAACAACAGATCAGATTTATCCTCCTGCCTAGAGCAACCAAGAATACCAAATGAAATATTAGGAACAATGGCTTTANTGGATGGAAGAATGGATGAATGAAAGCAATAATCTTCAGCTTCTGGCCAAGATGGAATAACAGATCAGATTTATCCTCCTGCCTAGAGCAACCAAGAATACCAAATGAAATATTAGGAACAATGGCTTTAAAGACTGAACCTCAGACACTGAAGGACGGTGATCCCTAAGAGATAATAAATGACACTGGGACTGTCCCAGTTTACTGCTTTAAGAGTTTCCAGACCCCAGTGCAGGAAAGCCCAACCTGAGGACAAGGTCTCCCTGAGGTAAGGAGCTGCAAGCGAGACTCTGGGGAGACAAAGGAAGTTAGAACTGGCAGCATAGAGAGTGAAAGCTGCCTGCAGAGAGAAATCTGGGAATGTGCAGATGGTCAAGTACTGACCAGCACCTGCATGTGAGGAAACAGTGTGAGACCAGGGAAAGAACCACCTGAAAGATTAGAGGGAACAGCACCTGCTGCATTCACAGAACCTGGAGTAGTGTCTGCTCCCCCCAGCCAGACTGCAACACTTCCTAATGCATGGGGCATCCGAGGGGATTTGCCTCCGTCGCGGGGAAAAATTACCCTTACACTGTCTGCTCCTTTGATCCTACAAGATCCGAAAGAATCCAAACCCAGGCAGTGAAAATTGTTAGATCAAAAATTGTTAGATGCACATTTTATTTTTTGATATGCCACTACCCATTTTGCCTCTAAAAAGTTTATCAACTTACACTGTCCATTTTTTTTCACAGAGTTGCCATCAAGGGATTTATTTGTCCGTCAGATGAGTGAAAATATTCACCTTCATGGCTTAAATCCCTTGTCCTTTATCAAGTCTTTAATGTGACATGGCTACCACCATGAATTGCTAACTCTTACTACACTCTGCAGACAGCCTTGCACCAAGCTCAGTCTGGTCGATATGATCTAATCTCGTGCCAACACACACGTGCAGCAGAGGCCCTGTTTGTAGGGCAGCCGCCCTCTCCTATGAAAGAGAATTCAGATTCCGATTACTGGCATTTTCTTCTATTTCTCAAACAAAAGGCAATCCAGTTGGACCTGGAACGACATAGGTTTGAACGGCCCAGATACGCTTACATATGGATTTGGGTTTTTTTTTTTAATAAATACAACACTGTAAATGTATTTTCCCTTCCCAATGAGTTTTTTTTTCCTTTTCTCTAGCTTACTTTTTTATACGAACACAGCATATATACATACAACAAACAAAATATGTGATAATCAACAGTGTTAATCAGGTGTTGATGCTGTCAGTAAGGCTTCCTGTCAACAGTAGGCTACAAGTTAGCAAAGTTTTGGGAGAGTCAAAAGTTACAAGTGGATTTTCAACTGGACGGGAGTTGGTATCACTAACCCCCATGTTGTTCAAAGATCAACTGCATATTAAAAGTTCACCTTACTGGATTTAAATTATATTTTACCAGTGAGTTCAGAATAAAGCAATGCATAAAAATACATCCTTAAGAGGCAGATAGATTTGAATTCAAATTTCTTCTTATTAATTACCCACTAACTTCATCCAATTTTACCCTAAGCAAGATAAATTGATTTCCCTTTTTTCCTTATCTGAAAAATGAAAAGGTTAATATATACATTTAAAGGGGTTTTTTAGTGTGTGTGAGGCAAAAGGGAGATAATAAAGGGAATGTCATTATGGAAATACTGAAGATACGTGTTCCTCAATTAAGAGATCACCCAGTGTGTTCTAACTTTAAAAAGTAAACTATAATCAATTTATACTAAAATTGCCTTCGTTAAACTTTGAGGAATTTCAGAATAAAGGAACAAAGGTGCTGGTAGGAAAATCAGCAATTAACTGTTGGCTTTATAAACTTTTATTTCACTTGCAAACTTAAGGACAGACAAACAAGTTAAAAAGTTACAAAAAGTTACAAAGACCACCCCCCCGAAATAAAGAAACCACTTGACCACAAAGAAAAAACAGCACTGTCACTGTGGTAGTTTTCTTGCAGCCGCTGTAACAAATTACCACAAATTTAATGAATTAAAACAACACAAAACCTCAAATTTATTATCTGATAGTTCTGGAAATTAGCAGCCTGGAAAAAAAAATGAAGAGAATTAAAATCCAGATGTTGGCAGGGCTGGCATCCCTTGGATGTGCTAGGAAAGAATCCTGTTCCCAGCCTCTCAGCTTCTAGAGGCTGCCGCATGGCTTGTGGCTGCTGCATCACCCCGGCTATGTGTTTCCATAGCCACTTCACACTGATCTGCCTCCCTCCTATAAGGACCCTGGTGATGACATCAGGTGCACCCGATATTCAGGATAATCTCACCTCAAGATCTTCCATTTATCGAATCCACAAAGTCCTTTTGCCATATAAGGTAACATTTACAAATTTCAGGGATCAGGAGTGGATATCTGGTGAGGGGAGCAGTTTTTCAGCCTGCCACAGTAAACGGTGCAAACACACTTACAATTCAGGTAACAGAGCACGTAAAGAACATTCCACTGAACCATGGAAATCAACAGATTACAAACCACTGATCCTTCAATGTTTCCTCCTCAGTAAAACTTGCCCTGACTCCCTTCAATAAATTGTGGACATTCGTGTTCAGGGTTGACTCCGTGTGTAAGAGTATGTATGGCAAACAACAAAAGAAATCTTGGTCGGGCGTCTACCGTGTGCCATGCACTGTTTAGGCACTGGGGATACAACAGGGAACAAATCAAAATTTCTGCCTTCATGGAACTCTCATTCTAGCAGAGGGAGAGCAGTGTTCCAGGAACTCTTTAAGCACCACCCGCAAGGTATGTCTTGGTTGAAAAGTAGTGCGATTCACACATTCTTTATTCCTCTACTTTAAAGATCTGGAAAATAGTAAACATCTGACTTCCAAGGTAACTGCCTGAAACAGACAAGAGCTGGCTCAAAAATGTTAGGACTTCCTGTGAAAAAATAAAATAACCTTACATCTGAAGAGGTGAGCTGTGAAATACTCTGGGCAAGGGTAGAAAAGAAAATTTCAAAATGTGTATGCATTCCAGAAGCAACAAAGAGTTGGCTGCAGATTAAATAGACTTCATTACGAGGAAAAGAAACTATGAGCGTCTTTGGTTTCCATTTTGTAACTCAGTTTAAGGTAAAAGAAGACTCCTAAGAGATGAAATGGAGTATTTGGGGTAAAGGTGCAAAAATGGCCTCATTTTTATTTTACATTACTTAATTTTAGTTTTAATTTAAATTTTAATTTAAATACCTTTTAATTTAAATACCTTATATGGCAAAAGGACTTTGTGGATTCGATAAATGGAAGATCTTGAGGTGAGATTATCCTGAATATCGGGTGCACCTGATGTCATCACCAGGGTCCTTATAGGAGGGAGGCAGATCAGTGTGAAGTGGCTATGGAAACACATAGCCGGGGTGATGCAGCAGCCACAAGCCATGCGGCAGCCTCTAGAAGCTGAGAGGCTGGGAACAGGATTCTCTCCTAGCACATCCAAGGGATGCCAGCCCTGCCAACATCTGGATTTTAATTCTCTTCATTTTTTTTTCCAGGATGCTAATTTCCAGAACTATCAGATAATAAATTTGTGGTTTTGTGTTGTTTTAATTTAAATTTTACATTACTTAAAACAGGAAAACAGAGAATCCTATGTCCTCTGGTTACTTGAAACTCACATTTGATTGATGTAAAATGGTTAACTGAAAAAAAAAAAAAAAAACACGGTAAAGGAAAAGATGAGAGGCTGACCCAATGGGATGATTAGCTTCTTGGTACAAAACAACTTAAGTTTATCATTACCTTTTATATCTTCCAATAACCCTTGTCCTCTTTCTCTTAATAGCCTCTCTCTCTTGAGCTTTCTCCTCTTATTTAGTGCTCCTTGATTGGGTTGTGTGTTGTTTTTTTGCCTTTTTTTTTTAACTTATCTGTATGAAATTATATAGAGAGGCATTAAGTAGCAGCTTAGCTATCCTCTGTGCCTCATCAAGAAACCAAAAAAGAACAACTGTGTTAAGCATATCAAGGTTAAGTTTTTCTAGAAAAAGTAAGTCCTCTTTCAAGGCCTCAAGAAAACCTTCACAGAGAGGAACTATAAAAAATATGCAGGGGGGCGCCTGTGTGGCTCAGTTGGTTAAGCGCCTTCAGCTCAGGTCATGATCTCAGGGTCCTCCAATTCAGCTCCCCATCAGGCTCCCTGCTTCTCCGTCTCCCTCTGCCACTCCCCCTGCTTGTGTGTGCTCTCTCTCTCTGTCAAATAAATAAATAAAATCTTGAAACACACACACACACACACACACACACACATACACACAGAATGAGCCACACTTGAAGGCAGCATGTCAGCAATCATCAGTGGAATCAGTACATGTATCAGGGTTTAATCGGAGAACCAAGACCACAATGACTAGTATGGAATGAGGGCTTCGTTTAGGGATTGAAACTTAATTGTGGGAGAAGCTGGGGAAAGAAAACTCCAGGGGGGGTAGCTGGAGAACCAGAGAATCATCCCTAACCAGGAACGACAGGGAGAGCTGGAGAAGAAGTCTACACCAGCCTGCTGTGTCTGGCTCTGCTGGTCAGGCACAAGTTGTTATAGGTCAGCTAGGTCAGAGGCAGGGGAAGAAATCTTGCCACCGCGCTGGAGAAATCAAGGGAAAACTAGAACCCATGAAGACCACCGGGACTCACAAAATCTCTACCTTCCGAATCTTATATGCATCTCTCCTGTGCCCAGCCTTCACCCAGAATCACACAAAGGCAATTCCAGCACAGTTTTCTCTCATGTATATAATTTATTTGATCTTATTTCCCATGACTATTATACATAAATTCTTATTTGATCCCCTTTCCTATCCTAACATCCTCCAAATCCTCCAAATGAATGCTTCCAGACGGTAATACATTTAAGAATAGCCTGGGAATCTTCTTAAAAAGTAGATTCCAATTCAGTAGGGCCGGGATGGTGCCTGAGATTCTGCATGTCTGACCTGCCCTGTCTTTACACAATCACATTTAATACACACAAGTGAAAATGCCATGGTGGCAGTTTTTACACTGTGTTCCGTTGAGCCCCAGCATCCCCAGGGGTCCCTGACAGCCCACAGGTTGGTGGGGGAAGGTCAGGTTTGGCCTACTCATCATCCGAGGCTGCTCCACTTTTGTCTGTTTCAGACACTGGAACTTCATGGAAAAATCTCATTTGCAGAAAAATATACATGATTTCCCTGGTTTCAAAAACAACAACAAAACCTAAAAATCTTTTGAATTTGAAGGCTCACAAACGTAATTGCAAAACTATCTCAGCATTGTTTCTAAAGAACAAAGTAGGGGCGCCTGGGTGGCACAGTGGTTAAGCGTCTGCCTTCAGCTCAGGGCGTGATCCCGGCATCATGGGATCGAGCCCCACCTCAGGCTCCTCCGCTATGAGCCTGCTTCTTCCTCTCCCACTCCCCCTGCTTGTGTTCCCTCTCTCACTGGCTGTCTCTATCTCTGTCAAATAAATATATAAAATTTTTTTTAAAAAATAAATAAAATAAAGA
Source organism: Ailuropoda melanoleuca (assembly GCF_002007445.2). Lineage (NCBI taxonomy): Eukaryota > Metazoa > Chordata > Mammalia > Carnivora > Ursidae > Ailuropoda > Ailuropoda melanoleuca. Next base: position 98,149,476 of record NC_048222.1, on the reverse strand, counting down.
ACATAGTAAATGAATACTCCATTCTGCTTATCTGCACTACATTATAAAACAAATTATAAAAACCAAATTTTCCTCAATCTTTAACTGATAGATTAATGATAGATTAACTGACTTCCCATCATAACCTTGAGCTAATCACTGAACTTCTCAGAGATTTTATTTCTGTTTCTATGTTCAAGGCAATTCAACAAATATTCATTGAGTGCTAAGCATGTTACAGATGCAGTGTCCAAGGAAACAAAAGGAATAAGTCACAGTTTCAGTCTACGAATGATTTGCTATTAGGAAGAATAAAATGATTTTACTATAAAACATGAGAGTGAGACAAGAACCATGAAAAGTAGAAATGTGAGCACCTGGGTGGCTCAGTGGGTTAAGTGTCTACCTCCAGCTCAGGTCATGATCCCAGGGTCCTGGGATGGAATCCCACATTAAGTTCCCTGCGGAGCAGGGAGCCTGCATCTCCGTCTGCCTCCCTCTCTCTGTCTTTCATGAATGAATGAATGAATGAATGAATGAATGAATAAATAAAATCTTAAAAGAAAAGAAAGAAAAGAACAAATGTTCAGGAGTTCAAGAGAGAAATTGTCTCTATTTGGGATGACCAGGGGCTCCTAGACCAGTGCTTCTGACAATGAGCATCTCCGTGCAGGGGTTCTAGGAGGCGGCCCTCACAGGTGGAGGACTGACCTTGGCAGCCCTCACAGCTGCAAGCTGTGAGCGTGATGAGCCACATGTAGTCCTTGTGGCTTCCCCACGGCACGGTTAGCCAGCGTGGGGTGTCCAGCAGCAGGGCATCCCTTTCAGCAGCCAGCGGCAGCATGCATTACTCTCGGTCACGGACAACGAGCCAACAGAACTGCTTGAGCTCGCGTCCTAAGTAGTGCAGGTGGTCAGCAGGCAGCCTAAGTATCCTTAATGAGCGGTAGGTGGGAATGGGGTAGGGAGTCAGGCAAAAGTCTTGGCAGCACCACCGAGGCTGTGACTCTGAATCTCTGCCTTCACATGTTTATAATACTTCTGTGGGTTTATGGCTAATTTGCTCCCTTTTGTGATTCACACTAGCTTCAGGTGATGGCCCTAAAATGCAGCCACATTCTAAAAATTAGAACTTCAGGGTTATTTTGAAATTCTGAGATGGAAAAGTTTAACTAGATTCAAAATCTATTCGCAGATTAAAAATAATTTCAATGTTTCATCTCTGAAGGAAAAAAAAAAGGAAGAGTTGCTTTAAATACAGTTTCAACTGTTATAAATGCTTTACTTGAATGGTTTAAAATGGCCTTAATGTTTAAAATCATATTCTTGTGTGAACAAAATTTTTCTTTGATGGTGACTGTCAGGAAAAATGAAGAAATCATTATCCAAAAGTATGAATCAGAAATTAAATATAGCCATTAAAACCTAATATTAATGTTATGTTCAGGGAAGCAATATAAGTTTCTCATTAAAAACGCTACAGGGTTTTATTTGAAAACTTTAAGTATACCCGATATACAATATACTCGGCATACAATTACATCATATAAAATAAATATAATTGATCTTTTCACTAAACATGATACAAATGTCTCCAGATCCCCTCCTGTTTACTCCAGTGTATTACACATTATAATTTCATAATTTTTTAATGTAGTCCATAGTGTTAAAAATAAAATGGTCATAAAGGACTATTTTTGAGAGTAAAGGTTAAGAATGCACATTTCTTTGGGGTCGGAAAGACACAAAGGAATCTTGCAGCTCTAATGCCCTGTATCAAAATTGGCTGACACTATCACGAAAGATATTGACCACGAGACCCCTAGATGACGACGAGAGCCCTAGATGAGGACAATCCTCTAACTCCACGTCTGAGGCCGAATCATCCGAAGCAAATGATGGTAAGTAGCAGCGAATACTTGTTCCCTCACATTATCAGTCCTCCTCTGAAAGATTGCCTTCACTGAGTTCTTTAAATGTTACAGATTCAAAACTGCGTCTTACAGAGATGCATTCGTCTGGGACGACACATCTGAGGCGGTCTGGAGGGGAAGGCAGGGAAGAAAAGCAGTGTTCTGGTGCAAGTCAGAGAGAAAGAATGAAGGCCTAGCAGAAGGGCAGAGAGTAGGGGCGCCTGGGTGGCACAGCGGTTAAGCGTCTGCTTTCGGCTCAGGGCGTGATCCCGGCGTTATGGGATCGAGCCCCACATCAGGCTCCTCTGCTAGGAGCCTGCTTCTTCTTCTCCCACTCCCCCTGCTTTGTGTTCCCTCTCTCGCTGGCTGTCTCTATCTCTGTCAAATAAATAAATAAAATCTTTAAAAAAAAAAAAGAGTGGAGAGTAGACACAGAGAAGAGAGAATCAGTTCTTGAAGCCCTTTGCAGACAAAATCTCTTGATGGTTGAAAGGACGATAAAATTGAATTAAGAGAAAAAGAAGAGCTGGCATAAGGAGGATGAATGTTGAATTAAGTCCCGGGGCACCACAATACAGAGCATTCCGTGAAAAGAGCAAAATACTGATTCGAAGTAAGAGGAGAAACATCTTCAACTATACAGTATAATTTTCAAACAGAAAAAAAAAACTGAATTGCTAGTAATAGTAATAGTAATTCAGACAATAATAATTCTGCTAATGGTTTTTGAGATTCAGAAAGTGTTTTACATGTTTTTGTTCTCTTCCTTTGGACAAGCTTGTAAGTCTGATGACTTTGTTGGCTGTACGCAAAGCCCAGGGATCAACTCCTATAGGCCACATATAAAGGCACTGAGAAATTTGTTGGACTGAAATATGCTTTTAAAAATAACTTTTTCATGCCTGAATTTTTTTTCCATTTGTGGTATTTTCTTAAAATGATTTTTCCTTTTAAATATAGCAAATATTCAAGGTAATAATATTGGCTCTGAACAAATAACACAGTACTTAGAAAAAATGTATTCGTGAGTCTCTTTACAAAGTACTTCTGTCAATCATTGCCTCCATGAACTAAGAATTAAACAGTTATGTTAGCTTTTGTGTTATAGACAAAAGTAAAAATAATTCACTAGCCTGCTGAATATTAGTCGTGGGGAAAACAGTAAAATAAAATCTTAAGAAAGCATATTCAAGCTCTTGATTGCATTGCAAATGTGATGACTAAGTGTGAACACAAGTCCGGCAATACTGAACTTTCATCTTTCTTGATGGTGTGATGATAATGACACGGAAGGAAGCATCTTTCAATTTGCATTCTTGACCAGGACAAATGAGTACACTGAGGCAAAATATCATGATCCCTATCAAAGCCTTTTCTCTCTAGGGGCTTATACTGTCATAGAGAAAAGCGAATGTAAATTCCTCATAAATTGCAGACACATTACATACTTCATATGACTTTAAAGAAGCAAGAAATACTTTTTTTGTTGAAATTGTAGCCTGATCATTACAATCTTCTTTTTCATGTATTATACTACTCAAAGAGATAATTGTGCTTTCTTTGTTAAAAAAAAAAAGCATGGAACAAGACAAAAATTACCTTCTGTGACTGTGTAATAGTTTTGCCATTCTCAACTATTGAAGTAGGTCACAGAGCTGGGAGGAAATGGACAAGGAGGCTGGTAACTGATCAATTTAATCTAATAGTCTATTGATTATTTAACCAATTTAATTTTGTTTGGGATATGATTACTCACCAGAAAAGTTAAATCAAAGTAGAAAAAACATCTGTAATTAAAATTTAGGAGAAAACTGGGAGAGGGGTGTCATCTTTTGTTGTTTTATTTTTTATTTACTTACAATTTACATGTAATAAATTGCATAGATTTTAGGTTTGTGGAGTTTCGAGAAATTCAACCATACATTAACTGAAATGCAAACACATATCACTGTGCTCAAAAGAGCCTCATATTTAGTCTGTTATTATTATTTTCTTGAAATTCTCAATAACTTTATCTTTGAGTTTGTGTTCTGTAAGTCGAGTCTGATTGGACAAAGGGGCAACGGTGTGCATCTGCTGTTCTTTGTCGCCCCATTCACACATGGGCTTTACAATGCCCCACCGGGACAGAACTCCAGAGGAGAAATAATGACTGAGGGTTCAGGGAGACTCAGTGTGAGGTAAGCATGTCACCTCTAGGAATGAATACACATGGGCACCACTAGCTTCCAAAGTCACACTTTCCATTCCAGTCAGAACTTGCTTCAAACACAGACAGAAAGCAAAGGGGTTCTAGGAAACACTCATGACCGAGGAGCCCTAACATATTTTTTGCTAGCTGTGTTACTTCCCTGTGTTGGTCGATCACTTACGCTGAAAATGATGATATAAAGGTAAGGGAAGATATGGCAGAGCATAACCCAGAGTTCCTTTACCCTTCAGACTTCACTCATCATTAAGCAGAAGGGCAGAGCATTGGCAGAATGTTCGTATATCAGGCCATGAAATAAAAAGTTTTATGAGTTTTGTGAAGCACTGTGAAAGTGTTCGGATAAGAACAAAATACATATGTATGCATGAGCCACAAAATATGAATTGTGTAATTTCAGTTATTCCGCATACAAGATAAATGTTCTTACATTTGCATTTAAAACTAGCATTGCACAATATAAGGATGAACAATAAATTTTAACATTTAATATTAAATTTAAATATAACGATTTTAATTTTTAATTTTTCTTTGTTGAGAACAACATTGAATAACAAATTAAAAATGCCATCACAATTCAAAAGGCTTTGGAAGGAAGAAAAAGCTTTATATCTTATTACCTTTAATGACATTTTTTCCTGCTTTATGAACAATGCCCCCCATTTTCATTTTGCACTGGGCTATTCAAATAATGTGGCCAACCCTGCTGTATATAAATGGAATCTTACAATGTGCCTTCCTCGTGTCTTTTTTTTCTTTTTAGGTCAATATAAGCTATTACGAGATTCATCCATGTTATTATGTGTGGCAGCAGTTTATTTCCCCCATGGTTCAGCAACATTTCATTATATGACTACCATTTCCCCTGTTGATGGACGTTTGTATTATTTCAAGTTCAGAGCTGTTAAGAATAAAGGTGCCAGGGGTGCCTGGGTGGCTCAGTGGGTTAAACATCTTCCTTCAGCTCAGGTCAAGATATCAGGGTCCTGGGAGCAAGCTCCGTATCAGGCTCCCTGCTCAGCATGGAGCCTGCTTCTCATTCTGCCTCTTTCCCCACTCGTGCCCACTCACTCACTCTCTCTTTCTCTCAAATAAATACATAAAATGTTTTTTAAAAAGAATAAATATGCCATGAACATGCTTGTATAGGTCTTTTTGTGAATGTATGTTTCATTTCTCCTAAGTAATAACTAGCAGTAGAATTCCTAGATCATAAAAAAAATTGTGACAGATGCAGAAGAAAACCATTTGACAAAATAGTAAAAAAGATTATTTATACTCCTTCCTATCATTCTGATTTTTAAAACATTAACATTTTTCCTTATTTGTTTCAGATTCCCTCTTTTAAGGAATAAAATATTAGAAACAACTGAGATTCCATCCCAGCTAATTTTCCAACATCCCCAGATGTAACATGAAACTGAAGTTCGATTGTATCATTCCAAGCTCATTTTATGCAAGTTTGTAATCCATAAACTATGTATACATTTTTAAATGCTATAGAATTTATGTAGAAGTTGTATCACAATTATCATTCTGTAGTTTGCTTTTTTCCAACATTACTGAGAGTTAGCCATTTTGGTAACTTTCTTTGCTTCTTTATCTTTTCTTTCAGCTAAACCCTTCAGGGTAACACTAAACCAGAGTTTATTTATTTATTTCTCTACTGACAATTTGGCTGATCCCACATTTATCATTTTTACTTTTACAAACAACACATATAGTGCCTTAGATACAAGAGGTGCATAATAAACATCGATGGGTTACCCAGAATATACAGACATACCTTATAAGTTATTGATTATTTTTAAATAGCTTTATTTATTTATTTATTCTGAGTCTATGTTATTTGGTATCATAGTGGAAGTGATACAATGTAGCTCTCGAAATAGAAAAATAGGCGGAAAGAGTGCGGTGGGCATTCAGCTGACCCATGCCCACCGTGCCCTTCAAATACAGTGAATCAACTATCTGAACTCCAGTGGGCAGTTCTCAGTGGAATGTAAATTAGCACAACCATTTTGGAGGGTAATTTTATGATTTTCAATAAAGTCAAAGTGTACATACCTTCTCAGGAAGAGAGATTTAGAGGTCAGCTGGATAGAGCTAGACGGTATAGCATAATGCCAAACTTTGGATTTTAGCCTATGGGTAACTATGTGACATAAAGTTATTGGCAAAAAAGAAGTAAGTTAAGAAAGAGCAAAAAGTTGAAGCAAACTTAATCCTAATATGTTGTCATGTCCACATACCATTTGTACTATTAGTTACGTAATATTTATCTTTAAAATTCATTCATTTTAAAGCTTGGCAATAATTTATGTGAAATTACAAGCTAGACATGCTTTTCATAGCTTTCCCAACATATTAAAACAAATATGGAACTATAAAAATAAAAATGGCTCCCATCTTTTGCACGACTGGAGTACACAACCACACTATAGTGAAAAGCTTTGTCTTGTCACTTATTAGATATGTGACGTGTGCCAATGACCTAATGTCCCTATGCTTCAGTTCCCTCATCTGTGAAATGGAGATGATACCTAGTGTTCAAAGGTGTTATGATGTTTACTTGATTACAAAACTGCAGGCCCGGCTCTTCCAGGGAAGATGGTGGAATAGGAGGACCCTAGGCTCACCGTGTCCCATGGACACAACTAGAGAACCCTCACAGCAGGTGTAAACAAGTCCAAACTGCAGCCCCAGTGCTGGGCACGTGGTAAGCACGAGCAAACATTCCCTCCTCCATGCACACTCACTCAGTTCCTTCGATTAAAGATTAAGCATTAAAGCAAATGTTTGCACCCATGTTCTCTATCTGATCCTGTAATGTATCTGTTCAGTGACAAATCCATTATTTTGACAATTTGCTGTATGTTTTTAAATGAAAATAATTTTAAAGGAAGGCTTACAAAAGAAGAAACATTTACACATAATTTTTTTTTCAATGCATTGCCCTTAAGTACATGTATAATTTGCTTTATTTCAGCATTGTTTTTTATTTACGGGGATAACATTCAGAAGCAATTGTTGCCTCCAAATGTATTTCCTTAATTTATTCAGCAGAGGAACAAAAGCTAGGTCATTTTTATGGTACTATATGCTATTTTAATTCTCAGTTCACTGAGAATTCCATAGATGGAAGATAATCCCTCGTGATTAATGCTCAGTTTGGGGGTAGACTATAGAAGGAAGCTCTCAGAAAGAATCTAGGAGAAAATGAATTATAGCCCCATGGCTTGAGGTAATTTTGTGAGTTTTAGCATGCATATATAAGCTCAAGAAAAGAAACCCTCTAATAATCTTGATCTAATGAATTGTATATTAAAGAAGTGATACAAATATTTACCTATTGATTAGTCATGGAAATTTATGCAAATGAAACTTATTATTGAATTTGGTTGTTAAGGGTGCCTGGGTGGCTCAGTCGGTTAAGCGTCTGCCTATGGCTCAGGTCATGATCCCAGAGTCCTGGGATCAAGCCGCAGGTCGGGCTCCTCACTCAGTAGGGAGCCTGCTTCTCCCTCTTCCTCTGCCTGCCATTCCCCCTGTTTATGCTCACTCTCTCTCTCTGTCAAATAAATAAATAAAATAGTTAAAAAAAAAAAAAGAAATTGGTTGTTAGTTAGCCCAACAAGACAAGAATGATACTGATAGAAGAATCCAAAGGTTAGGAAAGATTAAAACAGACTTCTTTGGGAAGTATTCTCATGCTTTGGACATTTATGAGGTATAATACAGTTTTGTTTTGAAATGTCATCTTGACCCAGTGGAGGCCCTGCTAGAGGTCAGTCAGTTCTCTTTCTTGAGCAGTTGATCAAGTCCATACCCCAACCCCTTCCCTTACCTTCTGGGTCTCTCACATTCCAGGGCCAACAGGTACCCCCCCTAATCGCCCCAGGCCAGGGAACCAGACAGCTCCAGACAGCCTCTATGTCAGCATCCCTGGAAATTATTCAAATTAGCCAGTCCACATAGAGCCCCTGAAACCTAGCTAACTCCACCTTGCTTGCCACTTCTTATGGCAACTTACTGTTTCCATGTTTCCATGTCCTCTGTGGCCCTGTGTGACAACTTTATTCATTTGGAGCTGGATGTCACAAAAAATTCTGCATTTCGTTTATCCCAGTGCCTGTGTGTTGTGTCCTAACTTCCAAAGAACCTACAATCCTACTTAATATTTTATCATTATACACCACGAAGTCATAATAGACAATGTGGTAAGTTTTCTCTCATTCCTTAGTATGCGTGGCTAATTTCTAATTATCTCTCTCTAAAAATAATTAGTTACTTTTACAATTAGAACTTCCAAAGAAGACTACCTTGAAGCCCTCAATGGGAATATATTCAGGAGATGAATTTTGGACACAGGTACAGCAGCTAATATTTTCTCAAATAACTAAAATATTTTGCATGATCTTAACATCCAAGAACCTGATTTAAAAAAAAAAAAAGGCATGGGAAAGGTGAGAGTTGTAAAAATACAGTCAATAGGAACTTTCTCATACTTATCACTGATAGTGACCTTGCTAAGTAAAGGAAAGGCTGGTGGAAATTTTAGAAGATGGTTAAAGTTTATTTTTTAAGCATCGAGGATTATTAGAGTATTGCACTGCTGCACACCCAGTCTCTCTACTAACCACTGTATCTTTGTTGATATCTCAAATCATATTTGTGAACTAAGAAAGCTTGTAGTACTGAAAAGAGCCATAGCTACGGCATCAGGACCAATGTGGATTCCAGTCTTGACTTAGTCACTATCTACCTTATGACATCGGGCAGATCATTCCAACTACTTTTTAAATATCATATGTACATGTATTTATAATTTTCACATAAATGCATAGATATGGTATTATTCACACATGTTTAAAACACTCATTTTTTAAAAATCTTTTCGTTTTTCAGTTTGTTCCTCTATCATCCCTAGGTTCCACATCACCTGCCCCCATACAGCCACATACCTCTTGGTACTGGGGTTAAGTTAGAATTTATCATCTATATTTTTTCTGGTTTATACAAGACATACAAACATATACACATACACACATGTACCATAAACAGGCACATCTATATGTATATACATGTGGTGTGCATGTCGTATGTATATCACCTGTGTAAAGTAAACTAATAACCATCTCATTACACACACACACAAACACGTTCTTGCTTTTTTTCACACGTCTCACGTAAATCCCTCTATGTCTAGTAGGATAGCTATATTTACTTTTAATCATGTGCCTATACTGTCATTTATTCAGCCATCCTTCTATTGATAAACATTTACTTTGTTTTATTTACTTATGTATTCATTTCTCCTTTCCTATATTCATTTGCTTACTTATTTATTTTTGCCACAATGCAGCAATAGACATCTTTGAAAATATGTTCTTATGTACTGAGGCTCCTAATTCTATGTGATGCTTCCCAAGTAAAGGACTACCGAGTTAAAATGCATGTGTATTTTAAAATTTTAATAGATACTCCCTAATTCCTTTCCCAAAAAGCTAATCAGCTGCTGCAGCTGGGTGCCAAGTTATCTGAGAACACATTCCTAAAATCACTCTAAGACTGAAATGGTACATTGAGAGAGAACATTAAGATGTGTGATTGTTTGTGGATAGCTGTGCACTGAAGAATCTTGGAGAATCCCTGCTGTGAATAGGGAAAGAAAACATCGAGCAGGAAATGATGGCCAACAAAGGGTACAAGGGTCACTGGAGACAACTTTGATTCCTTTTTCTTACCCAGAGCCTATGCCAGAATTATCATTTTTCCTTACAAATTTAGCCCATAAACCAGTCGCATGACCCTTATCACAATAGATGGCTTAGAGTGATTGACTAAGAGACCAAGAAGGAGTAAAGGACCTAACACACACACACACACACACACACACACACACACACACACATATCTGCCCTACGCCAAGTAAACACCATTTCATTAGTATGCTTTGTTGATTAGGAATTTGGTTAAAGGTAAATATTTGGGAGGATAGTTACATCTATTGGTATTTTGCCCCATATTGTGAATTACATATGACAAATAAGTATGCAATTAAAAAAAAAAAACTTAGTTACTATAACACCAAGTGGCAGAGAGTTTACATCTTGGTAGCTAGATGATTCCATTTTGCTGGGCTCCCATATAAGTATGCAAGTGAACAGGTAGGAACTGAGGAAGGAGATAGATTCCTTCCTTACTAAAATCACATTTGAAAGTCCAGAAAAAATCTGAAAGGAAGGAGAATAAAGTTACAAATTAAGGCAATAAATCAGGGAAGTGAGCAAAGTGATATTTGATGATCTTGTGGCAAAGAAAAGGACTTTAGAGAAAAATATTTAAGGAGTGCCTCATGTTTTTTTTGCTTATAGACATATACGGTCTTACCTCTGTCCTCCAAATCAACTGTGAAATACCCAGCAAGTTCTATAGAGCTCACTAATGTTTTTTTCTGAATCAAATTCTTTTGGGGGGAGTTCACAGAAGGCAATGAGGGGACAGCTGGCGTCTGACTCACCATTGGATTGAAAACTGCAGAAATCAGAGTCTGAACGGGCAATCAGAGTCACTGTGGTTCCTCATAACAGTGCTGGACGTGGAGGTAGAATGGAGAATACTGTATATCCCTTCAGTATATGAAAAAGTTGAATCATTCAATCAGCCAATCACTGTTTACCGAGCACCTATTATGTGTGCTCTGATACATTGCAAGGTTTCACTCTTGAAATCATTTATGAAATCTGAAAGAGGCAGTGAGCCAAGTGATTAAGCTTTGAGGTTCAAACCTTGGTTTCAGCACTTAACTGGATGTAAACCTTAGGTAAGTTTCCCAGGCTTGCTTCTTTTTTTGGGGGGGGGCGGAGAGGGGAGGGCTCTAAATACTAAGTACTCTTTATTTTTTAAGTTTTTTAATTCCAGATAGTTAGCATACAGTGTGATATTAGTTTCAGGGATACAATATAGCGATTCAACACTTCCATACAACACCCAGTGCTCATCAGAGCAGTGCCCTCCTGCACCCCCATCACCTATCTCACCCATCCCCCCACCCACCTCCCCTCTGGTCACCATCAGTTTTCTCATTTATAAAGCAAAGTTGATACCTTCGTTCTGCTACATGTGTCTGTGTAATGTGAACTGACTCACTCATGACTGGTAAGTGAGAGAATGCTGGGAATCTAATGCTGTGATGTGCTGGTTCATACATTTTCTCTACGTGTTTGTGTGTCGCATCACTGAGTATCAGCAGCTGAATGCTAAGTGTAGGAAGACCCTGATGCGGTGAGCTATAGAGGAACGCAGGGCTGTGCTTGGGGCAAACTGGGCTCCCTCGTACTGTTGAGTAGGTGTGCCTTGATTTAGCACATAATCTGCCTCGCAATGGTTATCTGCGTGCTTCTTCCTGACTGGAGCATGTCATCTCTGTAAAACAGTGTCTGTTCTTTCTTAGGCCCCCATCAGGCCAGCAAACTCCACATTTTTAGGAAGTTAAAGTCTCACACTTTCTATAGCATTTTTTCTACATTATTGATCAGGAAAATCTACACATAAACTCCCACATTACCTATCAGGCATTTCTTATGTTTTAAAAATGTGCTATTTTAATTAATTCTATGGATGCTGTGCTTATAAAGTTTCGTTTGTTTTGAGTGGTCTCCTCTTAACCCTATATTCACTATGAACCCTGATGGTTTAGTGCAAACGTTTGCAGAATGTGTTTTTAGGAAAGTGTGTATTGTATTTTAGTGAAAAAACCTAGAGTATCTATCTTGTAGAATTTTTTTTTTGGCTCAAGTAGATTAATAGCATAAAAATCTCTGATATCGCCACCAATTACCGTGTTCTAGGTGCTGTTCTGAGCACTTTACACATAAATGTCAGATAAGCTGGCACTCCGCAAATATTCACTTTTATCAGAGGAAACTTTTAGCTAATATACATGCTCATGGTGCCTTGACTCAAGATCACGGGGTATGCCATTGCATAACTCAGGGGAGAGGAGGGCGGCACACCAAAGATGTTGCATATTTGTATACGTAGTATGATAATTTCCTGATGGCTGGCAGTACAGTGTCTGGTTTTAACAAAATCATATGATGGTAGTAACCTGTGTTGAAGAAAAGGAGCCCTTCCTCAGTAGTAGAGAGGAGCTGTTAGGGCCAGCAAAGGACCTGCCATGGATAGTCTTTTTAGCTCATATAAGCTTCCACTTGTAGTCAGATCTCAAATTATAGGAGTAGCATATTAATTTACATTTATTTTAAAACTGTGATGAGTGACATGTCTCTCATACCGTCATGGCATTTTAGATGGAGACAAGCTATGACATTAGGGCAAAGAAGGCCCCAGTGATTTTTAGTTTGCCTAAGTGATTTCTTCCTAACCAAGGCTCAAGGCCAGTTTGGTAAAGTCTTATCTTTGATGCCCTTTTTCTTCCTTTCCTTTTCTTTTTGGCCTTTGTGATGAGGTAGCGTGGTCTTGAATTCCTTCCGTTGTATCAAAGCACGTGTAATAGGTGCTCAGTAAATAGTAATTGGCTGATGGAATGATTCAACTTTTTCATATACCAAGAAGATATACAAAATTTTCCATTCTACCTTCAAATCCAGCACCATAATAATGTACTACAGTAACCCTTACAAACCTTGGTTTTCTTTGTTTTTTATTTTTATATTTTTTTACAAATATTCCAAGAGGCTACTCTTTTTTTTCTCAGCTTTACTGAGGCATAATTGACAAATAAAATTATATAATATTTAAATTGTACACTCTGATGATTTAATATATGCATACATTGAGAAAAGACTACCACATGGAATTAATTAATATATCCATCACTTCATATATTTCCTTTTTTTTCTTTTTTTGGTGAAAGCATTTAAACTTTACTCTCTAAGCAAATTCCAATTATACAATAAAGTACTATCAACATAGTCACCATGTTATACATTAGATCCTCAGACCTTATTGATCTTGTAACTGAAAGTTTGTACCCTTTACCAACCTCTCCATATTTCCCACACCCTCCAGCCCCCAGTCCCTGGCAATGGTTTTTCTACTCTCTGTTTCTATGGGTTCAAGCTTTTGGTTTTTTAGATTCCACGTATGATGCTGTATTTGTCTTTAATGCAGTTTTTGTCTTTCTCTATATGGCTTATTTCACTTAGCCTAATGCCCTCCAGATTCATTCATGCTGTCACAAATGACAAGATTTCTTTCTTGGGGCACCTGGGTGACTCAGTCGGTTAAGTTTAAGCCTTCAGCTCAGGTCATGATCCCAGGGTCCTGGGATCAAGTCCCACATCAGGCTCCCTGCTCTGCTGGGAGTCTGCTTCTCCCTCTGCCCCTCCCCCTGCTCTCTTTCTCTCTCTCTCTCCCCACCCCAGTAAATAAATAAATAAATAAATAAATAAATAAATCTTTTTTCCTTAAGGCTGAATAATACTTCATTGTATATTTATATCATATCTTCCTTATCTATCAATAGACTTTATTCACAGAATGAAAAGGCAACCCACAAATGGAAGAAAATATTTTCAAGTCATGTATCTGATAAGGGATTAATACCCAGAATATACAGAGAACTCCTAAAACACAACAAACAAAAAACTTGATTCAAAAATGGACGAAGACTTGAATAGACATTTCTTCAAAGAAGACAGAGGAATGACCAATAAACTTATGAAAAGATGCTGTATGTAAGAGAAATACAAATCAAAACTGTGATGAAATATCACCTAACTCCCATCAGGAGGGCTACTTTCGGGAAAAACAAAACAAAACAAGTGTTAGCAACAAGTGTTAGGTGGGAATGTAAAATGGTATAGTCACTGGGAAAACAGGATGGAGGCTCCTCAAAAAATTAAAACTAGAACTATCATATGATTTAGCAATTCTCCTGGACATATACCCAAAAGAATTCAAGCAGGCTCTTAAAGAGTTATTTGTACGCCACATTTATAGCAGTGTTATTCACAATAGCTAAAACACAGAAGCATACAAGTGTCCATCAACCAATGAGTGGATAAGCATAATGTGGTCTATACAGTCAATGAAATCTTATTCAGCCTTAAAAAGAAAGGAAATCCTGCAAATGGTACAACAGGGTGAACCTTGAGGACGATATACTGAGTGAAAAAGCCAGACACTGTGTCATTCCACCTGTCTGAGTTATTAGAGTATCAAACTCGTAGAGACAGGAAGGACCATAGTGTTCACCAGGAACTGGGTGGAGGGGAGAATGGGGAGTTACTGTTTAATAGGTATAGACTTGAGTGTTACAAATTGAAATGAGTTATGAGGATGGATGGTGGTAATGGCTGTATAACAAAATGAATGTATTTAATACCACTGAAGTGTATGCTTAAAAATGGTTAAGATGGTGAATTTTATTTTACGTATGTTTTAACACGATAGAAAAAAAAAAGATGGAGGAGGAAAAAAATTCTTAAGTGTCCGTTGACAAACACTTCAGCTGTTTCCCCTACCCTGGCTGTCATGAATAATGAGCTTGGGAGTACAGATATCTCTTCAAAATAATGATTCCACTTTCTTGGAGATATACCCAGCAGTGGAATTTCTTGAGGAACCTCCATACTGTTCTCCAGAGTGGCTGCACCAGTTTGCATTCCCGCCAACAGTGCACAACTCTCCCTTTTCTCTGCATCCTTACCAGCTTTTACCTCTTGTCTGTGTGAAAATAACCACCTAAAGGTAGGAGATGCTACCTCGTTGTGGTTTTGATTTCCCCATCAGGCATTTCCCTCATGATCTGCGATGCTGAGCATCTTTTCATGTGCCTGTTGGTCATTTGTACATCTTCCTTGGAAAAACGTCTCTTCAGGTCCCTAAGGGCCTTGTTTATGACAGCTGGTTAGGATAGAGAGGGCCTGCCCACATCACTTCCGTATATTCTGAGTGCAGAGGGAGCATTCATTACAGTCAATCAGTGTACCTGACTTGGAAAATTAAGCTAGTAATTATCATAGTCGATCCAAGAGCAAAATTCAAGTATTACAGCTGATCTGATCTAGAGCTTAATAATTCCCCTATAAATTGATACTCTAATTTATTCCACATATATGTAGAACTATATTCTGGTCTAGTTTTCATAGGCTTTCTACTAATTATTCATTGCATTCAGATTCTCTGAAATTAAGTGACCACTTCACTGCCAGCAGCAGGTGTTGCTGTTCATTCTCCATCCCCAGGAAGTAACTCCTGCAGGGTGGGAAATCACCTATCTCTCTCACAGCTGCTCACCACACACCCAGGCTATTATGTGGATCTGAAGGCAAGATGTGCTCCAAGAGCCCGTGCCCCGTTTCTTGACTCCTTCAGTTTCTCTCTTTCTTCTGTTTAGACACAGCATTGATTTATAGAGTAAAAAAAAAGAAAGAAAGAAGAGAGAAAGAAAGAAAGAAAGAAAAAGAAAGAAAGAAAGAAAGAAAGAAAGAAAGAAAGAAAGAAAGAAAGAAAGAAGCAGTATATACAGTCATTCGTTCTAGCCCTTGTGTTGGTTTATTTTGTTTTTAAAAAAATATTTGCTATATTTTTCAAATAGTTTATCAGTTTACTTGTCTAATTAGTTTTTTATTTCAGCCTAACATATTAAAAAAAAACAAAAACAAAAACCATGGGGCACCTGGGTGGCTCAGTCGGTTAAGCATTTCCCTTCATCTCAGGTCATGATCTCAGGGTCCTGGGATCGAGTCCCACGTTGGTCTCCCTGCTTAGTGGGGAGTCTGCTTCTCTCTCTCCCTCTGCTGCTCCCCCTGTTTGTGCTCTCTCACCCTCTGTCAAATAAATAAATAAAATATTTTAAAATAAATAAATAAATAAAAATTAGAGACTTTCACCACACACACACACACACACACACTGCCCAGCAACATAATCTTGTTGTTATGAAACAAATGGTCTCTATCATGCTCTCCCCAGAGTCACATATGCATTGTGATTGAGGCAGAAAAGGAGGTCATGGAAGGACAGCCTACTGAAGCTTCTTCCAATTTTAAACATCCTCGGCCGTTTCACAAGGGATTGGAATTTCAAGCACACAAATCAGGAGTTTGAGACTGACACCATCATGCTCTGCATAGTAATTGAAAAATTCTGTTATGTTGCATCATGTGCCACGAAACCTTTGAGCCTCTCTAGACCGAACTTGGAGTCTGCAGAAGAAGAACCAGAAGTATTACTGAGCAATATTTTATCAAATCGAATCAAATTCAATAGCTATTTCTCTTTCCTCCTTTACGGAGGTGAAATAGCACAATGGTGAAGAATATGGGGTTTGGGGTGACACTGTCTGATCAGGGGGTTAGGCATGTTACATAAGCTCACCAAGATTTAGTTTTCTTACCATTAAAATGAGGAATCAAAGTCAAAAATGTGTGTAAAGTATTTAACACATTGCCCGGCAATAGTAAACTTTCAATAAATTTAATTCATGAAAATAACAGAGCAAATCATACTTGTAGTTACTGCTTGTATTCAAGTATGTGCAGATCACAGATGATCAAAACATTGGAAAGTTCACTCTTAGAATCATTCTGCAACTAGTCTGTTGCCATGAGTTAAACACAGTCTCAGGAAACATATTTTGGTCCAGGTTGATTAGAACTTAAGTTCCTCAGATTAACTGAAAAATTCACAAGGGCAGGCAATGAAAGTTTTACACACTGTGATTTTATGATCTATAACTTTCCTTAAAATTAGAACTTTTTGCAGAATGGTCAAAAAGGCTTGAAATGAATGAAACATATTTTTATAACTAAAATATTTGCAATCATATTAAAGATTTCTAGGCATTTAAATCATAGAAACTATAACTGTGCACAGATATTTCAAATATCACTACAAAAATTTTAACTGATGCATCGAAGACTTCTGAACTAAACGTTATCAAACTCCTAAGGCATCCATTACGCAAGGACATTTAATGCCCTACAAAAAACACCATGATTCAATAAAATGTGTGACCTTTATTAAGAATTCAGTGTATCTCAAGTTATGTGCTAGGAACTAAAAATCATGAGATTAAGTCCTAGCCTTCAATGAATTCATAATCTAAACATTCATAATCTAAAAAAAAAAAACAGACAAATAATCTAAGTGCACTTTTTAAGCGCTGCTACAGAGATCTGCTTAAACAGCTAGGGGAGACAAGAAGATATCAAAGTGGAATGGGAGATAACAGGAACCCAGAAAGCCAGGAAGAACTGATCATTGTTGAACTGTACCTAAAAGAATGAGTAAAAATTTTCTAGGCTGTATTTTCCAGGCTGGCAGGGTCAAGATAGCATGGAGGAATGAATATATACCACAAGCTTGTTTCCCCTTGACACACCGTCCGTTAAACCAGGCCAAAACACCCACACACCATTTTCCCACATGGCTCAGAAATGCAAGTTTAAAGATCAACAGAGCTGCTTGACCTCCTCTCTCCTCCCACACCAACCTCTAATTCATCCCTGACTTGCCTATCCCTGGACTTCTGTTCCATACCCTGATTTTTATTTCTACATCTCTCCCCATTTGGTATTTGTGACCTGCTAGATGGTTAGTATTTTCTTAGAATCTGGTATATCTACAAAATTTGGGGCTGCAGTGTTTTCTTCCATGCATACTCACAATCAGTATTTTAGAATTTTCCCTTCATTTTTATTTTTTTTATTTTTTTTAAAGATTTTATTTATTTATTCGACAGAGATAGAGACAGCCAGCGAGAGAGGGAACACAAGCAGGGGGAGTGGGAGAGGAAGAAACAGGCTCATAGCAGAAGAGCCTGATGTGGGGTTCAATCCCAGAACGCCGGGATCACGCCCTGAGCCGAAGGCAGACGCTTAACCGCTGTGCCACCCAGGCGCCCCTTTCCCTTCATTTTTAAATAGATAACGGTACACATAGACATTGATTTATGCAGACATATATGAGGAGGAAAGAAATTTGTTATTTAGAAACACACCACTGTCCAAGCTCAGAAGACTATGGCAAAATTAAGACCCTTTTGTTCCATTAAGCACCTTGATATATTGGGATATATATAAGTCTGGAGGAACTTCTGATTTAATGGTAATAAAATAAATTGAGCACTGCCTCCTCTAAAAAGAATATGAGAAACAAAATATAAATCTATCTTTGATTGAACTAAAGAAATCTGAACATATAATAAAACAAAAGAAGGGTTACAAAAAGTTGTGGAAATCAAATAGAAAGTACAGCAAGAGGGGGACCTCTGTGGCTCAGTCATTTGAGCGTCTGACTCTTGGTTTCAGCTCAGCTCATGATCTCATGGTTGTAGAATCAAGCCCTGTGTAGGGCTCTGTGCTCAGTGCAGAGTCTGCTTCAGATTTTCTCTCCCTCTCACTCATTTTCTCTCTCAAATAAATAAATAAAATCTTTAAAGAAAAAAAAAGTACAGCAATATATGGAGTAAGGACAATCATAGGTAAAAAGGTCCAAAAAAGACAGCAGAGCTGTCTCTAAAGTAAGTGGCATACTCTAGGATATTTTTAAAAATTATTTCACACTTACAACAGGATAAATGAGTTATGTAGATTAATAACGGAAGCCCCTTGGATCCTGTTAGAGGAGGTAATCACGAGGATGTGACCAGGGAAATTGAGGCACCTCACCCGTTTCCTCGTCCTTGCAGTGTACATTCTCCCCACCATTCCCACAGTGGGAGGCATTTTCAAGGACACGGACCTAAGAGAGTAAGCTGTTGTTGAGACTAACTGGATGATATACATAACTGAACCTAGTTAAGACCACTATATAAACTTAATATTTTGGTGGGTGGGTGCAGAGATCTACTTGTCTTGCAGCTGCCTGAGACAAGCCTTAGAAGGTATTAAACGTGCCACCTACCAATCCAGAGTAGTCTGTCTCTTTCTTCAGTCTCTCCTTGTCCTCCCTGTACAGAGGCCAGTTTCGGATTTCACCCAGGGAAGCTCCAGAGGTTGTGAACCAACGGATTCTACTTGGCATCAAGTCTAAAATATGTGAGAGAGTGGAGCTAATTTAGGAAACACATAGATAAGCTATATTTTGGCAACTATCTGAGTGGGAGACAAGGATAAAGATTAAAAACAGCCTAAAGTACCATTTTTAGTTGACTAGAGAGGAATAAAAGCGAAAAGAATTTATACAGCCCATGTCATAAGTAGAATTCCTATGAGTCTGGATCATAACACTATCCTCTCTTTATCAAACTCTCCTGCAAATAGATTATCCAAGAATAATTCACCTCATTCAAAAAATGAAGAATAACTTAAAAAAAAAGAACTACATGAATTCCATTTTTTTAAAGAGGAAGGAAAACAATGAGGAAAATAAATAAAAGGTATAGAACAGTTATTCCAGAAATAATGACATGGAGTAAATAAAAGTTGTAGTCAAATATAGTGTACTAAGTATGAAGAACATAAGAAGCAAGTGCCTCTTTAAAACAAAAACAGAAATTGGAGATACTAGAATTCAGAGAAGTCATGGAAAAATAACAATAGAAGATGGAAAGTAAGCTAAATCAGCTCAAGAAAGAAATGGAAGAGGGAAAAAAAAGAGCCATCACAGAAATGACAATCACGTTGGAAGCGGCACAAAGAAAAATAAATACACAGAAAGCACAGTAAGAAACATACAGCATAGTTACATAAAACTGAGTAATAAAATGAAAAAAGATTTTAAAATATTAGAAAGGGAATGGTGCTTTAGGAAGATAAGTAAAGGAGGGGTGCCTTGCTGGCTCATTCTATAGAGCATGCAACTCTTTATCTCAGAGTTGTAAGTTCGAGCCCCGATTGGGTGTAGAGATTACTCACAAATAAAATCTTAAAGAAAAAAGGGGGGGGGGGAAGATAGGTAAAGGAGATGCAACATTTGCATATGCAGTGTTACCTAAGAACAAAATCAAAGGACTAGGAAAGGGAAAAAAAAAGATATAAATTAAGTAAATGTCCTAGAAATGGAAAAATTAAATCACAGATTGAAAAGAAAATTCCCACAAGAAAATGGAGCCAGATTAACAAATCATTTATTTAGATTAACAAATTATGACAATCATCGTCATCATCACCATCCACATTTATGTTTTACATGTACCTCATTTCATCCTCACAACCTGAGATAAGCAGGTTGTACTATTATAGACACTATTATTATCTGCATTACAATTGTAATGAAACAGAGCTAGAGAAAGGTATCTAAGCAAAATGATTAGGTCACTTTTGTAGTAAAAAATTCTAACTAGCTCTTAGTTCTCTAGAAGACACATTCATTGGCATTGAGTATTGATTTGACCTAATTATAGGACTAAGAACAAAAAACAAACATATTTACTCTACATTGCCAAAACCTAGTCAGAACATAAATGAAAATCTGGAGGAAAATGGCAATTCTTTTGGGTAAATACTCAAGAATAGAATTAGCATGTCATAAGATAAATTTATGATTAATTTTATAAGAAACTACCTAACAGTTGGAGGAGGTCATTGAGAGGATGTGACCTCTGGTTGATTTGCAAGGTGGACCCAGGCCATGGGACCCTCTTACCCCTTCCCCTGTCCCTGGAATATGTGTTCTGCCCCTCATTCCCACACTGGGTGCCATTTCAAGGCTGCAGTCTTTTGAGAGGGTAATGTGTTGTTGAGACCATCTGGACTAATCCCTGTTAAGGCCTTTACATATGCTTAAAATTCTGATGGGATGGTGCAGAGATCTGCTCGTCTTGCAGCTGCCCAAGACAAGCCCCGTGTATAAGTGCCCTTGCTTATTAAGACTGCCACCTACCAACTTGGAGGGGTCTGCCCCTTTTTTCCGTCTCTCCTAACCTCAATGTACAAAGGCCAACTTCAGATTTCACCTGGGGAACTCCTGAATTTGCAAACCAACACTAACAGATTTCCAAAACGAGAGTCCCTGTTGTACCACCTCATCGCTAACATTTAGTATTATTGGTCTTTTTAAGTTTAGCCATTTCCTTGGGAAAAAAGTGGCAATTCAGCATGGACTTAATTTGCATTTCCCTAATAACTAATGATGTTGAGCACCTCTTCTTTTGATTGTTGTCCATTTGGGACTCTTCAGTGAGATGTGTGTTCAAGAGTTTTGCTCATTTTCATTGGGCTATTTTTTAATTATTGGGCTTCTTTTCATTATATATTAATTTCAATGAGGTAAATTTCTTAATTTTCTTTCTATTAAAGTTAGTGGATTTATTGTCCTCCCTAAGAAATCTTTGCCTACTCCAAGATCTTGAAGATCATGTGGAAGGTTTTGTTCTTAATGAAAGAAATTTTTTCCTGTAGAAATTTCATGATTTTAGTTTTGGTGTTAAGTCCATGCTTCACTCTAATTAATTTTGAGTGGGTGTCAGATGAGTGTCAAGGTCCATTTTTTTCCCCATATTTTTGCCAGTTATTCCAGCCCTTTTTGTGGAAAAAACTGTTTTCACCCATTGAATTGAACTGAATTGAACTGCTAACCTTCTCAGATATCAGTTGGCGAGGACCTTTTATTCTGTCCCATTGATCTGTTTATCTATCCTTATGTCAGTACCACTTTATGTTGATTACTGTAGCTTTATAGTAATCCTTGAAATCAAATGGTGAAAGTTCTCTAACTTTGTTCTGCTCTTGCAGGACTCTAAGAGAAAATTGGTGATTCAAAGAGGGAAACAACTGTTATGACATGTATATGAGATTACTCACAATCATTGTGTTGACTCCATTTTCTTATTTTGTGTATTCTTAATGCTTTGGCATCTGGAGCATTGTCTAAGTGGGAAGGAATTGTCCCTCCTAGGCTTAGCTAAATTCCTAGAGACAGTCAAGGACTTGCCTGGGAGCATGTCTTTGATATGCAAACCAACCAATCCTAGTCCATACCGCATCTGCCCCATTTTATCCGACTCACACAGTCTGACAACTACTATTTCCACCTTAATCACCCCAGGGCCAATTAGTGGACAACGAAGAATCACCCTAACAGCTCAGAGACCACCCAAATTATTCATACTCGCTTCACTTGCTTACCTTGTCTCATCCAGTCCCTCCCAGAAAAGCTACAATAAAGCACCTCTCTCCTTTTCTCTTCCTCTCTTTCCCATTCCTCCCACCTCAGCTGGTCATCTTGTCTATGCTTTCCCATGTGGCCCTGCAGGCCTGACATGCCTCCTGTTTTTAGGTGAGTGTGAGTATAATAAAAACTTCTCACACATAACTAATACTAGGATTCATTATTTTTAAATTTTATATCAATTTGATAGTTGAAAATGACATATTACTATTATAACTAACATAACTTAATTATCTAGACACCTGATAGTTCCCTTTATATTTTTGGTTTATCATATGTCTTTATTGTAAAATTATTTTAATGTTTTTGTTCATTATTTTATTAAGCCTTTGTGTTGCTTTTCTTTTTACTTCAGATTGAGGAATGCCCAGAGCACTCCTGGACTCTCTCAGAATTCACACTTGCTGGGGTTATAGTAAATACTACAATAAGGCAGAAATTTGTCCATTTGGAGAGCAGAAGGAGACACAAGTAGAAACCAATACATGAAAGATCACATATTATGTGCACAGGAAATTGCATGTGGAGAGTACTGATGTGAAAACTGAAGGGAGGGTCACAACTGGAGTCAGTAAGACAAGCTCATGGGCACTTCTTAAATTCTGAGAGACTTGAGACTTTTAAGGGAAGCATATCCAAGAACAAAAACAAAAAATCATATCAAACAAAGCTGAAATCACAGGAATACAAAAAAAAAAAAAACTACAAGGGAAACACTGAGGCTGGAACAAGGTGACAAAGGCAGCATAAATCAGAATGAAGGAGCAGAGGCATGGAGGCCAATAAAAGGATTTAGGATGACCCAAGTGAATCAGGCTAATTTTGACCAAATTCAGATGTGGAGAGGATCCCAGGTAATTGGGATAGAAATGAACAAATCCAATATCAGGAAATGACTGTAACAAGAGACATGTACCTAAGAATAATGCACAAAAATAGTAATAATTAATTAATGGAACAGGAGGAAACGAGTATGATTATGGCACAGATTGTGGTGATGGTTACACAGATGTGTACTTATCTCCAAACTCATTAAGTTGTGTATATTAAATATGTACAGCTTTTTGATGTCAATTATAATTTAATAAAGTGTTTTTTATATTTTTAAAGTTTTTATTTAAATTCCAGTTAGTTAACATACTGTGTGGTATCAGTTTCAGGTGTACAATTAAGGATTCAACACTTCCATACAACACCTGGTGCTCGTCACAAGTGCTGTCCTTAATCCCTGTCACCTATTTCACCCATTCCCCCACCCACCTCCCCTCTAGTAATCACAGTTCATTGTCTATAGGTAAGAGTCTGTTTCTTATTTTGCCTTTCTCTCTTTTTTTTTCCCCATGCTTATTTATTTTATGCTTATTTATTTTCTTTCATAAATTCCACATATGAGTGAAATCATATGATATTTATCTTTCTCTGACTGACATTTCTCCTAGCATAATACGCTCTAGCTCCATTCATGTCACTGTAGATAGCAAGATTTCATNAGACAGCCAGCGAGAGAGGGAACACAAGCAGGGGGAGTGGGAGAGGAAGAAGCAGGCTCATAGCAGAGGAGCCTGATGTGGGGCTCGATCCCACAACGCCGGGATCACGCCCTGAGCCGAAGGCAGACGCTTAACCGCTGTGCCACCCAGGCGCCCCTATACCACATCTTCTTTACCCATTCATCTGTCAATGGACACTTGGGCTCTTTCCATGGTTTGGCTATTGTTGATAATGATGCTGTAAACACTGGGGTGCATGTACCCCTTTGAATTGGTATTTTTGTATTCTTTGGATAAATACCTTAGTTGCACAATTGCTGGATCATTGAGTAGCTCTATTTTTAACTTTTTGAGAACCCTCCATACTGTTTTCCAGTGTGGCTGCACCAGTTTGCATTCCCAACACCAGTGTAGGAGGGTTCCCCTTTCCCCATATCCTTGCCATTAAAATCCTAGAGGAGAACACACGCAGTAACCTCTTTGGCATTGGCTGGGGCAACTTCTTTCTAGATATGTCTCCTGAGAGAAGAGAAACAAAAGCAAAAAATAAACTATGGGGACTTCATCAAAATAAAGAGCATCTGCACAGCAAAGGAAACAATCAATGAAACTAAAAGGCAACCTGCAGAATGGGAGAAGCTATTTGCAAATGATGTATCTGATAAAGGATTAGTATCAGAAATATATAAAGAACTTCTAAAACTCAACACCCAAAAACTAATAATCCAACTAAAAAATGGGCAGAAAACATGAATAGACATTTTTCCAAAGAAGACATACAGATGGCTAACAGACACATGAAAAGATGCTCAATATCACTGATCATCAAGGAAATGCAAAACTACAATGAGATATCACCTCACACTTCTCAGAATGGCTAAAGTCAACAACACAAGAAATAAAAGTCATTGGTGAGAACAAAGTGGTTTTTTAAAAAAGAACCAACAGGTGGTGGAGAGGACATGAGGTAGTTGCTGTGAGAAATAGGAAAAGGAATTGATAATAATTAAGTCTGACTCTGTTGAGGCCCAGATAAAGTAGGAATTTATAGATGTGTAACGGAGTCAATCACGAGTTTCAAAATTCTCTACAATATTCAGACTATCAGGAGTAACAGGAAGAAACTGGGAAAGTAAGCTCCAAATTAAAATGCATTAAATTCTCTGTTATGAAGTTTTTGTCTTTTCTAACTTACCAGACTGTAAGTTCTTTGAGAACAGGAACCTATGTTACACGATGTCTAATGCTTAATATGTAAATATTAATAGGTATCATACTGATTTTTCTATCCTGTTTCTTCAAGTGAAGACTACAATAAGGCTGGAAATGCCTAATGTCACAAGAAGTTCGTTTGTTCATTCTTATCATATGAACTGAGACATCTTCCCTAATTTATTTGAATACATTGTAGTCAAAGTTTTCAACCCCAAACAGAGTAAAATTCATACATCTAAAAACCTTAGACATATAATGAGTCAAAAACTACTCTCTGAACTCATCCCAAGTACAGAAGAGGAATTTTCCAGCCCCCTGTTAAATATGCCAATGGAAATGTGTGGAAGGTACAGGAGAGATACCAATTCCTTTTTAAAAAAATATTTTATTTATTTATTAGAGAGAGAGCACGCGCGGGGGGACAGGGAGAAGCAGGTTCCCCCCTCTGAGCAGGGAGCCCAATGTGGGGCTTGATCCCAGGATCCTGGTATCAGGATTTGAGCTGAAGCCAGACACTTAACTGACTGAGCCTCCCAGGTGCCCTTAGAGATACCAAATCTTACAGCCTATCACAAAATGGAAAAAGTGAGGGACCCAGGTGAATGGACAGAAAGACCCAGAAACTGAACAAAAGAAACTCAATAGAGGAAAGAAAAGATGAGAAGTAGAAAGCATCTCCGTACCTATTTATCATAACAGTGTGGTCTCCAGGCAAAGAGAGAGAGCTTTAAGATAAATAGTATGGATTTTAGACCCTGGGAATTGGGGATCTTGAAGTGGGTTCTGACCATGAGCCATACAACCAAAACTCAAACAACACAATTAAATGGTAGAGTGTCAAATTCATACCACAAACAACAAGCTTTCTGTTCTATCCATCTAATAATAGATTTTTTTCTTATTTAAAATACACAATAACTTTTTTCCTTATTTAAAACACACACCAATTCAAGATGAATCACACTGACGTACTGCGTGAGGTTTGGATGCAAAAGAAGCACTAATAATATTCATGGCAGGAACATATCTACCTTCAGAGATAAATTAGACTTCGAATTCCAAAAACGGTATTTCTGTATTAATAACTTATCTGTACTACTGAGCCATCAGAGGTATTTGTTTGAGATAACATTGTGTACAGCCTTTGTGTTTTACATACCATCTGTCCTTGGCCATAGTAACTACAGAAATAAGACCTAATGGATAGGAAACTTCTCAAAATCATTTTGACTTCACTCATCTCTGCACAATCTCCATTCCACATTGTTCAGGGTCTCTTAAGCAAGCTATCTGAATGTAAGTGGAAGGTAGAAAATGAAGCTATATGAGGTCAGTGCCTGAACAGCTGTGGCCAGGGGTTATCTCTACTTTGGAGCAAGTAATTTTTACAGAATTTTTAATGTATTAGGAAGTCATTTTTTATTAAATATTTTACAGGAGTAAATAATGGCAATGCTATTAGAGTTCTTAAACACCATGCTTTTTATAAACAGCACATTAATAAATTTTTATAGAGAACTGGCTATATTCTGAAGCAATTCTAAAATACAAAAGACAGCACCAGTCAACTTTTTTTAAGATTTTCTTTTTAAGTTATCTGTACACCCAATGTGGGGCTTCAACTTACCCTGAGATCAAGAGTCACATGCTCTACTGACTGAGACAGCCAGGTGCCCTGGTACCAACTGATTTTTAAAGGTAGTTGTTAGTAGGTAATCCTCTTCCTTCTCCTCATTTTTAAGTGTTGTCTCTTTTCTTTAGCAAACAGTAGCAACCACTAAAGCAGTGATTTTCAACCCTGGCTCTACATTAAAATTTCCTGCAAAACTTTTTTATGAATATTGATACTGGTCTTTCGCCCCCAGATATTCTGACTTTGTGGAACTCTTGTGGACCCTGGGATTATTCACACATTTTTCCATGAAAGATTCTGAGGCACTGCCGGGGATAAAAACACCTGTCTTAATTTTTACCCTGAAGAGTCTATAGATATTACATAAATTAAAAGCAACAGGGTTCCAAATGCTTTTACGTGGATATCATTTTAGTCCCAGGAATGACTCCAACTGAGAGGTATATAACAATAGTAGTGACATTATTTGAGATTGGTGGATTAACATAAATACAACTCCTGACAAATCCTCAGACCTGATTGTTGATGAGGTCTCCTGAAAAGGTTTGATAGCACACGCTGCATCCACTGAGCCAATGTAGACTGACAGCACGCTTTCTCAATGTTCTTCACAAACATGGCATCTTCTAATGATTTAAGAAATTTACGGACCAAGGGGGACATGGAAAGTACAACTCTCCTCCCTCAGACAATGATTTTTGGAGATTTTACCTGTCTCTCTTTTCTAAGAATAATATGACGATTTCCCTAAGAATAGTGTATTTTCTCTTTATAATGACATATATAATCTTTTCTCCTTCCTCTTTATCTTCAAAAACCAGGAAGCCTAGAACCAATTTCCTACTCAACTTTAGTAACTACTTTTGCAAGACACTCTGACCTGCATGTTTACCTTCCTTCTCCCCTGTCTTGCATTATTTTACATTTTTCCTCATTCAGATTTTATTTAAAGATTTTTCCATTTTATTACATGAATTAGTTTAAATTTCCATTGAGTTGGCTGTATATGGAGGGTGTTTGATGATACTGGAGTCATTCCTAATTATTGTTATGTAATGAGCGAAATATTTTAATTATCAGCCGAAGAAACATTGAATGGTCAGCATGATGAGCCTTTCTGGAGCATCTTCAGAACTAAAACAACTTAGAGGTGAATTCTGCAACTCACCTCCAAAACTAACCGTAGTTGCAGTTCACTCTAAACCCAAATTTTCACCAAATTGGAAGCCAGTAGTGACCATCTTGCTTTGTTACACACAGGAAGCAAGGACATGAGACCACAGTGAGTCATCTAAGTGGACACAAGACAAAGCACTTAAATGACATTTGTAATTGTAGAAACACTGATTTATGCCATCTTTCCTATTTTCATTTCCTAGACTAGCAGCTCTTATTTTTATTAAAGGATGTACTGTTTTAACTCAGAAGGAATCTGGTATATTTTCTGAATAATTATGCTTATATGAAAGCCAATTCAGCTTTCTTCAGAGATTTTTCAAAATCTGTCCAGAACAAAGGTCTCTCAGACCCTTGTAAATATCCCATCTTTATGACAAAGAAAGCAAAGCATTTTATATATATATATATATA
>NC_048222.1:98001037-98121296 GCF_002007445.2 Ailuropoda melanoleuca | reverse complement strand
TATTATATATATATATATATATATATATATAAATACTTAAAAGAAAAATTGTTCTCAAAGATTTCTAAAGAGAAATCACGCTGGAGTCAGAAAATACTTTTATTCTTCTGTATGTTGTGATACTGTTGCCAGAAAACTGAGATTAGAAAAGGCCAAAGGTTTATTCCTACCTGTTATAACAATAACACAGAAACATACACAGTAGGAATTGGTCAGATAAACCCTCCAGAAACCTGGGACGATTTCATCACTGTCAACCCAAAGCTATATTTTATAAGGTCAAACCTTCAGGATGAGAAGAATAAAACATCTGCTGTCTTGAAGCTTCGTCTTAGCTAGAGGCAGTGTGGTAAAGGTAATGTTTACCCTCTGTCTTGTACCTTATTCTATTTGGTAAAAGTTATTGTTGGGGCTGATATCTTTTTTTTTTCTTTTAATTTTAAGAGTTTATTTGAGCAAAAATCAATTCTAATCGAACAACGCCAAACTGCAAGTGATCGAGAGCACTCCATCAACAGGAACCAGGGGAAGGACTTTTATAGAATCCTTTTTTAATTTTTGAGGATCAGAGGGAGAGGGAGAAGCAGGCTCTCTGCTGAACAAGGAGCTGGATGTGGGACTTGATCCAAGGACCCTGGGATCATGAAACAAGCCAAAGGCAGGTGCTTACCCGATTGAGCCACCCAGGAGCCCCAATAATTACCTATTTTTAATATTAACTTTATGAACCCTAGGAGGAATTTATTTGGGGGAAGGAGCTGATGTTAGTTTATATTGTAGTAGCTAGCCCCACCATCTCCCTTCTTGCTTCAGAAAATTGAAACCACTCCAGTTCCATCCATGTCAGTGCAAATGGTGGGTATTCATCCGTTCTGATGGCTGAGTAATATTCCATTGTATATATGAACCACATCATGAACCAATTAATTAAATTATTTTAAGTTATATGTAATCAGAATCAAGAAACTTATTACAAAATGGATAAAATAACTCAATCTATCAATGATTTCATTTAGAGATCACTCTTGGGAATAAGTCTCCTCTTTCAAGTTCTTTTTCCTGACATTAACATGAGAACTTGAATTTGTGTTTTAATGGGGGGAGGCCAATTTTATAAAATCTCATGTCATTAATTTTGTTCAGGATAATTTTTGAGAAATATTATACTTGTGGTTTAAATTTTAGAATGGGATCTCATGACCAGATCATTACTCTAAAATAGAGACAGGACCTCCAACTCAATCTAAAAAACAAATCAGGCTTGTACAATTTTTAGAGAGGTCCTATTTTAAAACACATGATTTGTTCAGAAAAAAAAACACGATGAGAAAATACTAATGATTCTTGAAAAATAACTCAAACGAAGAAGCAGTGATTTTGTTTTGCTCAAGAAAACTGGCATTTTAGGGGGAAAAAGGTAACGGATGTAAAACTTCATTTATCTATTATGGATAAGCTTCAAACAAGAACTAAACAAGTTTGCTATTTCTACATCTGATTCTTCTGAAATCTGATTGATTTATGAATTCATTCGGAAGATGGACAATGTGTTGTTATAAGTATATACAAAACACCTGAAGATCCAAGGTTTAGAAATAAGCTCTTATTTGTACAGTGTCAACTTAATTTACATTTTCTAGAGAAGAATTGAGGTACAAAGACATTCAGTGATTCATTTAAGGTCATCCAGTAAGTTTAATCACTGGGAGAGGGAGAAATAAAGTGTAAGTTTACTAAATTAGTATTATGATACTGATGTTATCTTAGTTTCCCAGAATCCCAGTGGTTTGCACAATAACCTCTTTTTCCATGAATGCATCCCACTTTATACAAAGTATAGTGCAAGACACTTGCCAGAGTTTTGAATATCTCTTTAAAAAAAAGAAAACTTGCACCTTTTAAAAGCTCCGTTCTTTGAGATTTCCAAAACTAATGATGAGATTTAGTCTTTTGACATTGGTGAATTGAAACATTCATCTCATGGAGAAGAAGACTACCACATCCAATAAACCCAACAAATTTATCAAGAACAATTCATGTTTATGGAAAGATCCACAGGTAGTGTTCCAAAGTCTGCCTCTCTGAGCCATCAGCTGTGTTGATCATCAGACCAATTGCATAAACCAGCACGTAGTCTTTCCAAAAATTGCCTGTTTTGCTCCCATGAATCATTTTGCTAACTTCAGCTAGTGGTTGGCAACTCTAATTTCACCATCAAAATTGGAGCTTTCTGACACAACAAGAGTGATGAGTGCTAATTAGGAATGGTTGTATAGGGAAGATGGACTGCTTACTTTCATGAGAATACTAGCCTCAAACTAGAATTTCTATAGTAATATCATGGTTTCCTTTCTGTTTACTGCAGAGATA
The DNA here is from genome assembly GCF_002007445.2 of Ailuropoda melanoleuca. Classification (NCBI taxonomy): domain Eukaryota; kingdom Metazoa; phylum Chordata; class Mammalia; order Carnivora; family Ursidae; genus Ailuropoda; species Ailuropoda melanoleuca. Next base: position 98,118,926 of record NC_048222.1, on the reverse strand, counting down.
CATTTTAAGATTATCAAGAAGCAAAACCCAATATTTACCATTTAAAAGATGGGCAAATATTTATACCTGAAACTCCTGATCATAGATACCTTAACTAATATCTGTCACCCAAAAAAAAAAAAAAAACAGGCATTGATATTTATTTTATGGAATAATTCCCAACTGAGCCTTACCAATTACAAATATTATATCATTATTCCTCGGAATATGACAGTCAAGAAGTCAATATCCCAAGAGGATTTAGCCTTTGCCTTATTGAAATGATTTAGTGAAATAAATAAATAAATAAGTCTTCAGTCCTATGTCTTTCTCTAGGCTGGGAATCGCTACCCAGCTTCCAGACATTATCCTTCTCTTTTCCGGAGATGAAGAATTATATTTATTGTAGACCCACCAATAGTTATTAGACCTGAGACTCTTCCTGGTCCCTTCACTGCATTCTTATTTGTGAAACCCTATGCCTTCCTCTCTTATGTGAATTGCACGGCCTCCTCCAGATCTCAGTTCCAACTCTTCAGTAGCCTTCCCGTGACACCCTTCACTCTGATGTCAGTTTCATCCTCTGAATTTATGGTACTTGCTTTTATCATAGTCAGTGTCAACTCACTTTGCTTTCTCCAGCTTATAGCATCATGCCTCCCATTCTGCCCCTCATCCACCAAGGTCTCTGGGTATTTGTGCCATTTTGCTCTGACCAGTCTTCACAGCAATCCACCCCTCAGGGCTGACAGCTGTTCATGAAAACACATATTACATAAAAACTGGGAATGGTGTGTATGTAGGACCCTTCAAAAGACAATAAAGGGTCTTTATTTCACATGCAGACATGTAGCTATAAGTAATTAAATGGTCAACTCACTGAAAGACAACTTTAAAAGTAATAAATAAATAAAACCTAGAGAAAAACAATATGTCAAAGACAACAGATGGTCAAATTATACAGCATATATAAAATGTTTGGGTAAAAGCTGAGTCTCTGACTGGCGTGGGTTGAAAATGCCAAACATAATAGACTAGGTATCTTCGTAAACAAAACAAAATGTGTATTTTTCAGAGAATCATTTCACTGAAATAGAAGGACACCCAACTATAGTGATTTTAGAGTTATTTGACTCTTTTTGGAAATAATTTTTACAAAAATTGGATTTTTCCCATGCTTAATCTTTCCATGAATAATGTACACCCAAAGCATTTTAACTAGTGTACCACTCAGTATGACCTTTTATAATTAGTTTCACATGTGACTTGTGCAATTACTAGAGAAAATGAAGAGATCTTAAGGTTAACATCAATTTATCATGTTTTATCTTTGTTTTCCCAGTATGTATGCACACACAAACATATGCACACATAAACCCTAAAATCACCCTGGGAATAATAACCAGGGTTGTGTAAGCTTATACCCTTTATGGGGGCAGGGGCCAGGGCAGGTTATGCAGTAATTACGTAAGAAAACCTCAGATGCCCCTTTAATCTTATGTAGCTGGGATGTTAAGGCAAAAATCACTCCCTCAGATCAAACTGGCGTTATAAACCAGTTAAAACTGAAAATATTTATAGGAAACATGCTCAAGAATGTGAGGCAGAGTTTAATAAATGCCTAAGAGCAAGCTGGGTAAGGGGACAATTAGGAGAGGCAGCTACTGACAACCTTCTGAGCAGTGCAGCTGAGATATTTGTTCTCTGACAGCAGTTGAGTCCCTATCTCAAACATAACTTCATAACAAAGAGTATCACCCTTGTGGAGAGCATGCACTGGAAATTCAGACAGACTTAGGTTCAAATCCCACTCACTTAAATGCCATTTAAGCTCTGTGACTTTGAGCAAGTTGCTTGATTCTTTAAGCCTTAATTTCCTTATCTGAAAAATAGGGATAACAGTTCCCCATAATTACTGCTAAATGTAAAGCTCTTTACTCTGGTATTTGGCACAGAGTAAGTGCTCTAAAATTCTAGCCAAAATAATAAGCATTAATAACATTAATAACCTGATATTTAGAAGCATTCTATTTGTTTCTTACCAGATTTCCTTTGGTTCTCAAATAACCTGCCAGTCCAGACATTCATGAATTGACTGAAAAAGGCCAAGTGAACTGTGAGCTCCCTGGACAAACTCACACTCTTAACTGTGCAATCTGAATCCAGGCAATTAATTATGCAAACATCAATCTGTTTTTCTGCAACATCTGCTGTGTGTCTCACAATTTGGTAGGTCCTTTGAAAGTGTCAAAAAGAGACTTGCCTAAGAGTTTGTAGACTGAATTTATGAAATAGGCTAAAGCAAGTGGCATTATCCAGATTAGAGAGGGAGATAAAGGAGAAAAATAGACATAACTCTGTTCCAGGACAAGAGGCTACAAACCAAAAGGTTATAGTTCACTTAGGAAAGCTATATAAACTTAACTATATACCATGACTCGATGATTAGCTAAATAGCAATACGGAAAAGAGATCAAGTTCTAGAATGAAGACAGCTTCCTGGGTTGGGTAGTTGTGATGGTTAATTTTGTGTGTCAACTTGACAGGGCCAAGGGGTGCCAAGATAACTAATTAAAAGTTCCTGGGTGTGTCTGAGGAGGTGTTTCCAGAAGAGATTAACATTTGAATTGGTGGACTGAGTAAAGCAGATGGCCCTCCACAATGTGGGCAGACTTCATCTAACCCAATGAAGGGCTTGAATGAAACACAAAAGAAAAGGAAACTTGAATTCACTTACTTACTTCCTGACTCTTTGAGTTGGGAAATCAATCTTTTTCAACCCTAGGCACTCCTGGTTCTCAGACCTTCTAACCCATATTGGAATCTGCACCCATCAACCCTCCCCTTCTTAGGCCTTCAAACTACACCACTGGCATTCCTGGATCTCCAGCTTGCAGAGATCCAAGAAGACCAAGGGACTTGTCAGCCTCCATAATTACATGCACCAATATCTTATAATAAATCTCTTAGATAGATAGATGATAGAGAGAGAGTGGGAGGGAGGGAGAGATGATAGCTAGCTAGATAGATAGATAGGTGATAGATAGAATATATAGACATAGACATAGACATAGACATAGACATAGACATAGACATAGACATAGACATAGAGATCTCCTGTTAGTTCCGTTTCTCTGGAGTTCTCCAAATTCTACAACGAAGAAATAAGTTTAAATGACTTCCTTGGGCAGGAAAACCATGTTAATTATCTGCGCCAACATAAGAAGTGGGATAACTCTAAACGTTTTTCATAGATTATCTACTTCCCAGGTTAATGACAACGCCATAAATGCAGTAGGTTAGGGACCCCTGGGTGTCTCAGTCGGTTGAGCGTCTGCCTTCTGCTCAGGTCATGATCCCAGGATCCTGGGATTGAGTCCCCATTCGGTCTCCCTGCTCCGCAGTGAGCCTGCTTCTCCCTCTGCCAGCCATTCCTCCTGCTTGTGCTCTCTCTCTCTCCGATAAATAAATAAATAAAATCTTTTTTTAAAATGCAGCAGTTTAACACATATTTTCTGTATGATCCCCTGGATAGGAGTCAATTGTGTGACTTCAAGAGATAATTTTTTTTAAGTTAGCTCTATAATACTTGAAGCATAAAAACTACAGAGGAAGAACAGAAATGAGAAATAGGAAGCCTTTTCCAATAGGAGGAACAAAGACCAAATAAAAGACAACACGTCTAGGTCATTGGCACCCAAGCCTGGGGACCCCCAAAGCTCAACAAGCATCATGCTACAGGTCCACTGACCTCCCTGAGACTGTAACAACACACAAAAGATCCTTTCAGCAGCAGTATAACTATGGCATCCATTCTTCTGTGAATCTAACATCATCTTGTAAATATTTTCCTGTGGGACCAAAATGCAAATACAACATAAAACACATTTATAATCTAGTGTCTTATTTCTTAATATTTTGTTATTTTCAATGGCAAAACAGTCATTCACTCTTACTCACTTTTATATATATTGCCTATAAAACAACGTTTGAAGCTTAATGACTAAAGTCTGACATTTATTACTTAGAAAGCATTTGTATTTTCTCTTTGGGCTTCTATAGCATATCACTGTGTGTTCAAAGCACCTATGGAGATATAAGGAAGAATATTTGAAAATGTCCATGAGGAAACTATCCAAAGGACCTATTTAAAAAGGATGTCAATATTATCAAAGTAGAAAACATTAGTATGCACACACATCTCTGGGCTCCTGACTTAACACCCAACTGCTTTGTGGATGCTGATAGCTTAAAAGAGAACTTTTTGGAGTACTTCAATGATGAATCAATGAACATGAGATCTAGGACAGTGAAGACAATAAATACTTTTTAAACCACATCCCCAGCAGCTCAGTTGGTTAAGATTCACTTTTTCCAATCCTTCCTTAATTCAGTGGGACAGGATAAAGGGTTTACCCTTGATTACTCTACCTTATTACTTCTAAACAATTAATTTATCACCTTCCTTCCAGTTATCTTAATTTGAATTTCAAATTCACTATTTTCTCCAAATCATTGACGAACTCTGAGAACTATTTCAACCCTCTGGGATAATTTAACAACTGATTAGAAATTTTTCTTGTTATCATCAACCCTGAGAGTCATTTTTGCACTTGGGCATGTATTTATTTATTCATTCATCCATTCAATTCACCATGGATGGATTTTTACTACCATGGCCAGTATATTTGTTGTTTGGGTTGCTGTGACAAAGTAACACAGACTAAGTGGTTTAAACAACAGAAATTTATTGTCTCATAGTTCTGAAGGCTAAAAGTCCAAAATCTATATGTCAGTAGAGTTGATTCCTTCTGAGGGCTATGAAGGAAAGAACTGTTCTAGGCATCTCTCCTTGGCTTGTAGATGACCATCTTTCCCCTGTGCTTCTTTACATTGTCTTCCTTCTCTGTGTGTCTGTGTCCAAATTTCACCCTTTTTATAAAAACCCCAGTTTTATTGGGTTAGGGGCCTACCTTATTCCAGGATGACCTCATTTTGACTAATTACATCTGCAAGGACTCTATTTCCAAGTAAAGCCACATTCTGAGGTATTGGGGATAAGGAATTCAACATATGAATTTGCATAGGGGAAGAAGGGGACAACTTAACTCCTAATAGGCAGAGGCAGTGCTATACATTGAGGATAAAATGCCCCATGTAACACCTCCCTTCCCCCACTAACCAGAGACCTTGGCCTCCTACTTTGTTATGAAAACAAGGTTCATGCCATGAAAGTTCCATCAACTGCCATCTTCTTCACCTCTTTATTGTATATAATTTCTCACATATACTTTGTCCTTCCACTCTTCTCTAAAGCGAATTCCTCCCTTGTCCTAGATTCCAAATTTCTGCAACTACTAAGGGACCTGAAGACCCACATACATCTTCCCTCTCTAACATTCTCACCTTCACACTGACTCATCTCCCTATGCTCGTAAAGAAGCAAAGATTTTTCCATCCTGAAAAAGCCATTTTGGGGGCCCTCTGACTGTACCAGAAACTAGCCAGAAATAAACCTCACTAAGCAGAGGCTTCTAAACAGTTCTGATAGGGATTCCATAATTTTCTTTCTCAGATAGTGTTTAAATTGTTTCATTTTGTCCTCTTCTCTCTTAGCTTCTTTGCCTGGTAGCCTGAAATTTTAACTGACAAAAGACAGAGTAACAGGAGAAAAGGAACACAAGCTTCATTAATATTTTACATGCATAGGAGTTCACAGAAAATAAGTGAAACAAAACAGCCCTCAGACTCAGGGGTTTGTGTATCATTTTAACAAAGGAAAAGGGGTTTGGGCTTTGAGTTATGATAAATTGTGGCTAAGTGACTAGGAAATATATGGGGGAACTAATGGGAGATAAGGGTTTTTTTAGTCAGGTTTGTTTATGCAGACTCATCTCATTGTCATCTCTGCATCTCTGGTGATAAGAGTTGCTCTCTTCTTCCTGGAACAGGAGAAGGGGGCACCTTCACAAAGGAAAATTAACGCTCTGCTCTTAGGCAGAAAAGGGGGAGGAAGGAGAACTCCTTCTGCATCTAACTAATTCTCAGTTGCCCTCAGTTCAAAATAACCCTTATGCCAAAGTAGCATACTTGGGGGTGGCATGTCTTCCTCATCCCCTTCAGTTTCCACACATTGGACTTGAAAAAAGAAAGTGACATTATATACTATGTTGGTTTGCCCAAATTTCCCACCCTGAATGAAATAGTTTTCAGCATACACCAGGATATAACTTTTGTAACCTACAGAAAATGTCGCTAAATAATGTGGCCATCATGATGTCACACGTTTGTCATTTCACATATTAAACTCAGCTGAGGCAGCTTCTAATTTAAAATTTTTAAGTGAAGATAATCGTTCAAAGGTTCAAAGGTTTACTGTAATATATATCCTAATTTGTCAGGTATATTTCCATGGTTTCTATCTCTATTCAATTATAGTTTGCCTTTGTAGATAAAAACCCCTTACTAAACTTCTAATTGAAAACTTATCTTCATACATTTTTAAAATGACTTTATTACAAGAGAAACCAGAAGGCCCCTAGAACAGCAAAAACATAGTCACAGCCTTGATAAATAGAAAGTAAAATAAATTTGAAAGTGAGAGAGGCTTATTGCAGGCAATGAGAGAAAAATTCCATTTATGAATGATATTCAAGATATTGGGTATTTTGTATTTCAATTCAATTAATTAATATAAAATGTATTATTAGTTTCAGAGGTAGAGTTCAGTGATTCATCAGTCTTGTATAATACCCAGTGCTCACTGGGCATCACGTGCCCTCCTTAAAGTCCATCGCCCAGTTACCTCATCCCCCCACCTCCCTCCCCTCCAGCAACCTTCAGTTTTTTTCCTATGGTTAAGAGTCTCTTATGGTTTTGTCCCCCTCTCTGATTTTGTCTTGTTTTAGTTTTCCCTCCCTTCGCCTCTGATACTCTATTTTGTTTCTTAAATCCACACATGAGTGAGAGCATATGATAATTGTCTTTCTCTGATTGACTTATTTTGCTTAGCATAATACCCTCTAGTTCCATGCACATCATTGAAAATGGCAACATTTCATTTTTTTGCTGGCTATGTAGTATTCCATTGTATATATATATATATACCAAATCTTCTTTATCCATTCATCTGTTGGTGGACATCAGGGCTCTTTCCATAGTTTGGCTATTATGGATATTGCTGGTATAAACATTAGAGTGCAGGTGCCCCTTCAGATCACTACATTTGTATCTTTGGGGTAAATACCCAGTGGTGCACTTGCTAGGTCCTAGGGTAGCTCTATTTTCAACTTTTTGAGGATCCTCCATACTATTTCCCAGAGTGGCTGCACCAGCTTGTATTCCCTCCAGTAGTGTAAGAGTGTTCCCCCTTCTCCACATCCTCACCATCTGTCATTTCCTGGCTTGTTAATTTTAGCCATTCTAACTGGTGTGAGGTGGTATCTCATTGTGGTTTTGATTTGTATTTCCCCAATGTCGAGTGATGTAGAGAATTTTTTCATGTGTCTGTTGGATGTTTGTATGTCTTCTTTGGAGAAGTGTCTGTTCATGTCTTCTGCCCATTTCTTACTGGATTATTTGTTCTTTGGGTGTTGAGTTTGGTAAGTTCTTTATAGATTTTGGCTACTTAGCCTTTATCTGATAAGACATTTGCAAGTATCTTCTCCCATTCTGTCAGTTATCTTTTGGTTTTGTCAACTGTTTCCTTTGCTGTGCAAAAGCTTTTTATCTTGATGAAGTCCCAAAAGTTCATTTTTGCCTTTGTTTCCCTTGCCTTTGGAGGTATGTCTAGCAAGAAGTTGATGGGCTGAGGTCACAGAGGTTCCTGCCTGTGTTCTCCTCTAGGATTTTGATGGATTCTTGTCTCACATTAAGGTCTTTCATCCATTTTCATACTATTTTTGTGTATGGTGTAAGGAAATGGTCCAGTTTCATTCTTCTGCATGTGGCTGTCCAGCTTACCCAACATCATTTGTTGAAGAGATTGTCTTTTTTTTTCATTGGATATTCTTTCCTGCTTTGTCAAAGATTAGTCGACCATAGAGTTGAGGGTCCATTTCTGGGTTCTCTATTCTGTTTCGTTGATCTATGTGTCTGTTTTTGTGCCAGTACCATACTGTCTTGATGATTACAGCTTTGTAATAGAGCTTGAAGTCCAGAATTGTGATGCCACCAGCTTTGGGTTTGTTTGCTGTTTTTTTTTTTTCAACATTCCTTTGGCTATTTGGGATCTTTTCTTGCTCCCTACAAATTTTAGGATTATTTGTTCCAGCTCTGTGAAAATGTTGATGGGATTTTGGTAGGGATTGCATTGAATGTATGATTGCTCTGGGTAGCATAGACATTTTTACAATATTTGTTCTTCCAACCCATGAGCATGGAATGTTTTTCCATTTCTTTGTGTCTTCTTCAATGTCTTTCATGAGTGCTCTATAGTTTTCTGAGTATAGATCTTTTGCCCCTTTAGTTAGGTTTATTCCTAGGTATCTTATGGTTTTTGGCACAATTGTAAATGGGATCAACTCCTTAATTTCTCTTTCTTCTGTCTCATTGTTAGTGTATAGAATTGCAACTGATTTCTGTGCATTGATTTTATATCCTGCCACTTTGCTGAATTCCTGTATGAGTTCTAGCAATTTGGGAGTGTAGTCTTTTGGGTTTCCCACATAGAGTAAAACGTCATCTGTGAAGAGTGAGAATTTGACTTCTTCTTTACCAATTTGGATGCCTTTTATTTCTTCTTCTTGTCTGATTCCTGAGGCTAGGAGTTTTAGTACTATGCTGAACAAAAGTGGTGAAAATGGACATCCCTGTCATGTTCCTAAGATAATGGGTATTTAATAACCAAGTGAGACATTAGTCAAGATCTGTCTCTTGATACAAGATCAACCTAATTTGATATTCAGACACTAAAAAGATTACAGTGGGAAAAGAGCTTCCAAAGGAATACCAAACATAAGTTTCATTCATTTATTCAACACTCAAATTATGTATTTAGCCTCTGCTATATTCCAGATGTTATGCTAGGCACACCAGGGACACAATATTGAGTAAGATAGGTATAATTTTCATTACCAACAGAAAAGAACAGCAGTGGAAAATTATACTACAAAGTGAGATATTGTTACAGATAGGAAAAGCATGATGTGATGTGCAAATACTTAGCAAGAACATCTAACCTCATATATGGGCTTTTTTTCCCCATCTTCCTAAAGGAAAAGATGAATAGGGGTTTAGTTAGAGCAAATGGTGGTGGAAGTGTGCCCAGACAAAAGTAAAATGAACCAAAGAAACTAGTTGGGAAGCTAGTGCCATCATTTAGACGGTGGTACCAGCTAAAGTGGTGGCAGCAAAGATTAAGAGATGGAATAAGCTTGAGAAAGGATTATGGGATAGATCTGACAACAATTAGTGATTGGTGAGATCCAGGTGAATAAAGAAACAAAAGGAGTCAACAGTGACTCCCAGATATCTGGCTTGAGCAAATAAATGATGGTTCTACTTGATGAGGCTGGGACCACATGAGGAGAAACAGATCCAGGAGAAAGATGGTGATGTAGCTGTGTACATGCTGATGCCAGGATGTCTCTGAGACTGTCAGTAGGCAAAAAAAAAAAAAGAAAGAAAGAAAAGGAAGGGAAGGAAGGAAGGAAGAAAGGAAGGAAGGAAGGAAGGAAGGAAGGAAGGAAGGAAGGAAGGAAGGAAGGAAGAAGGAAGGGCAAGTGAGCTTAAAAGAGAGATATTAGCTGGAGATACTGATTTGGGACTTATTGGCAAAGTGATGGTAACTGAAACTAAGATATGATGAAATTTCCCTAAGACTAAAAATAAGATGTACATAAGGCCTAAGAGAACATCTTAAGATTTAACCCACTTAGAAACATTTGCATTTTTTAATAGCAAATAACTTTAATGTGTGAGGGTTTGGGGTGGGGGAGGATTCGTTGGTTTGTTTTTATTTAAATTCATTTAACATATAGTGTATTATTAGTCTCAGAGGTAGAGTTCAGTGATTCATCAGTTGTATACAACACCCAGTTCTCATTACTATCATGTGGCCTCCTTAATGCCTACCACCCAGTTACCCCATCTTCCCACCTCCCTCCCCTCCTGCAGCCCTCAGTTTGTTTCCATGATTAACAGTCTATTATAGTTTATCTCTCTCTGATTCTGTCTTGTTTTAGTTTTCCTTCCCTTCTCCTATGATCCTCTGTTTTGTTTCTTAAATTCCACATATGAGTTGCAAATATCCACAATAGCCAAACTATGGAAAGAGCCCAGATGTTTATTGACAGATGAATGGATAAAGAAGATGTGGTGTATATATATACAATGGAATATTACTCAGCCATCAAAAAAATGAAATCTTGCCATTTGCAATGATGTGGATGGAATTAGAAGGGATTATGCTAAGTGAAATAAGTCAATCAGAAAAAGACAATTATCGTATGACTTCAAACATTTATATTTTTTAAAGAAGTGAAAATTGAAATATGGGTTGGGTAGAAAATGAGTTCTATTTCATACATCCAAAGTTTAAGGAGACTAAAAAATCCAAAAAGAAGCTAGGTTAGAATTCAGTTCTAGCAAGCATCTTCCTGCTACAGTAAATGTCAAGGAGTAGCAAAGGTTAAAATGGAGGAGTAACTACAAGTATTTATCTTTGGTCCTTAACAAGACTTCTTAAAATTATTGTAAAAGAATAAAATAGATATAAATTCACTAAAAACCTTGTAGCAGGAAGATACAGGTTTCCAGGAAGAAGATGTCTGAGAAAAAAAATATTTGTAGACTTATTATTTTTGAGAAATTACTAAGAATTTCAGAATATAATAATGACAGTCAATGCAACAAATTAAAAACATAAGTAAAATCTTCAGGAAAAAAAATATGCCTGAACAAGAAAATATAATCATAGCATACTGGGAACCAGAACAGCAGTAGTTGCATAGCTATAACAAAGTAAATGGTATTTGCCGATTTTCAAATATCAGAATCAATCATGTAATAAAACCCAGAAGAAAAAATTATGATTATTAAATAGAACTTATATCTTATCACCTTGTGCGCTGTAAAGGAACACCACATGGTGCTGGAGACAGTTAAATCCAGCTGTAAGACCATTTTTGCTGCCAACAGTATTGTCTGGTCTTCTTGCTTGTAACTACAAACACACACACCACCACCACCAGCACCACCAGCGCCACCATCCCACCACCCACTACAATAACACATTTGGAAGAGCTGGTGCCATTTGGTCTTTGGCTTAGTTTATGTTCGTAACTTTTAAACTCTCTGCTACTTCTCAGCTAACCGTGAGATTGCTCCTGGTATACAGATTGGATTTACAGAGTTATAAAATGCCTCCATTTTACATGAAGTCGTACAATATGAACTCTCAGTAGACTGTGAAAGTTAAAGACGCGTATTGTAATCCCAAGAGCAACCACTGAAACTAATGCAAAAAAGTATAACTAGCAGCGCCTGGGTAGCTCAGTTGACTTAGCATCCAACTCTGGATTTCAGCTCAGGTCATGATCTCAGGGTGGTGAGATCAAGCCCCACATCAGGCTCTGTGCTGAGAGTGGAGCCTGCTTAAATTTCTCTCCCTCTGCCCTCCCACCCACCCACTCAAGCGTGCTCTCTCTCTCTTCTTTTCTCTCAAAAAAAAAGTATAACTAAATATGCAACACACAAAAACTAAAATGGAGTTCCAAAAAACATAGGCAATTAATCGAAAAGAAAGGCAGAAATAAGGAACAGAGGAACAATAAATAAATAAATAAATAAATAAATAAGGAACAAGCAGAAAACAAATAGTAAAGTGATAGACCTAAATGTAATCATACCAATAATTGTATTAAATGTTATCAGAGGGGCTCCTTGGTGGCTCAATTGGTTAAGCATCTGCCTTCAGCTCAGGTCATGATCCCAAGGTCCTGGGATTGAACTCCAGTCTACCTCCCGGCTCAGCAGGGAGCCTCCTTCTCCCTCTGCTGCTCTCCCTGCTCGTACTCTCTCTCTCACTCTCTCTCTCTCTCTCAAATAAATAAATAAAAGCTTTAAAAAAAATGTTACTGGACTAAACACCCCCTATTTTAAGACAGAGATTATCAGAATAAATTTTTAAAAAGGTGCAAATATATGCTATTTTAAAGACATCTACTTTAAATATACATATGCAAATAGATGGAAATTAAATAGTGGGGAACATACACCATGGAAACTGTAACCATGAGAAAGACTAGACTAGACAGATAAATTAGACTTCAAGACAAACAGTATTATCAGGGATAATGAGGGACATTTTATTTTGATAAAAGGACCAAAATATCAGAAAGATATAACAATCATAAATGCATATACACCTAATAACAGAGTTTTAGAATATATGAAAAAAATAGCATTAATGGAGCAATGGACAATTCCAGAATCGTAGTTGTGGATTTTAATGCTCTACTCTCAGCAACAAAGAGAATGACTCAAAAATTTCATTAAAACACAAATGATTTCTGAAAAAGAGCCAAACCCAATTAAGACAATAACAAGTTAGACTAATGGTGGGGCTCCTGGGTGGTTCAGTCAGTTAATCACATGACTCTTGGTTTCCACTCAGGTCATGATCTTGGGGTGGTGAGATCAAGCCCCACACCCGGCACCATGCTCAACAGAGTTGGCTTGAGATTCTCTGCCTCTCCTTCTCCCTCTGCCCCTCCCCGCACATACACACACATGTTCTCTCTCTCTCCCTCTCTCTCTAATAAATAAATAAGTAAAATCTTTTTAAAAAGTTAGACTAATGGTGTTGCTACTATCAATCTATGGAATAGTGTTAACAAATATGCATAATGGGCTTTGTTTACCCTTGTAATATCAATGTGTTGATGTCTACTATTTTATTCTTAAAGCAATGAAGAATCATTAAATATTTTTATTGAAATATCATTGACATATAATTTATAATAGCTTTAGGTATACAACATAATAATTTGATATTTGCATGTATTGTGAAATGATCACCACAGTAAGTCTAATTAATATCCATCACCATATATGTTTTTTTATCTAGAGATGAGAACTTTTAAGACATTCTCCTCACAACTTTCAAATATGCAATACAGGATTATTATCAATAGTGACTATGCTGTACTTTACATCTCCATGACTCATTTATTTCACAACTGGAAGTTGTACCTTTTTACCCCACCACCTATTTTACCCACCCACCCCTAACCCCTACCTCTGGCAACCACCAATCTCTGTATCTATAAGCTCATTTTATATGCGTGTGTGTGTATGTGTTTGTGTGTTTGTGTGTATGTGTGTTTAGATTCCATATATGAGATCATACAGTATTTGCCTTTCTCTGTTTGATTTCTTTCACTTAGCATAATGTCCTTAAGATCCATCCATGTTGTTACAAATGGCAAAATTTCTTCCTTTTTTATGAATAATATTATATATATATGTATATGTATATGTATATGTATGTATATAACAATTTCTTTATCCATTCATCCATCAATGGATACTTAGGTTGCTCCCGTATCTTGGCTATTATAAATAATGTTGCAATGAACATGGGGGTGCATATACCTTTTCAAGTTAGTGTTTTTGTTTTTTCAGATAAATGTCCAGAAGTAGAATTGCTGGATTATATGGTAGTTCTGTTGTTAATTTTTGAGGACACTCTATATTGTTTTCCATAGTGGCTGAACCAATTTACATTCCGACCACAGTGCACAAAGGTTTTATTTTCTCCACACCCTCACCAACACTTGCTATCTATTGTCTTCTTGATGATAGCCATTCTAACAGGTGTGAGGTGATATCTCACTGTGGTTTTGATTTGCATTCCCTGATGATTAGTAATGTTCTATCTTTTCATGTACCTATTGGCCATGTGCATACCTTCTTTGGCAAAATACCTAGTCAGATATTCTGCTTATTTTTAAATTGGATTTTTTACTTTTCTTTCTTTCTTTTTTTTTTTTTTTGCTATTTAATTGTATGAGTTCTTTATATATTTTGGATATTAATTGTATGAGTTCTTTATATATTTTGGATATTAACCCCTTATCAGATATATGATTTACAAATATTTTCTGTATTTGATAGGTTGCCTTTTCATTTTGCTGTGCAGAAGCTTTTTGGTTTACTTTAGTCCCCCTTATTTATTTTTGCTTTTCTTGCCTTTGCTTTTGGTGGCAAATCCAAAAAATCATTGCTAAGACTGATGTCAAGGAGCTTACCTCACTTATGTTTTCTTCTCAGACTTTCTATGATTTCACGTTTTAGTTTCAAGTCTTTTATCTATTTTGAGTTAATTTTTGTGGATGGGGTAAGATAGTGGTCCAGTTTTATTCTTTTGCATGTGGCTCTCCAGTTTTCTCAGTACCATTTATTAAAGAGACTGTCCTTTGCCCATTGTACATTCTTGGCTCGTTTGTTATAAATTAATCGACCTTATATGCATGAATTTATTTTTGGCCCCCCCCTTCTGTTCTATTGATCTATATTGACTGTTTTTATACCAATACCATATTGTTTTGGTTACTATAGCTTTGTAGCATAATTTGGAACCAGGAAGCATGATGTCTCCAGCTTTGTTCTTCTTTCTCAAGATTGCTTTGACGAATACTTTTAAGCAAGAGATTGACATGAAAAATCAGCACTTAAAAACAACCACTCAGAGAATGGAGTAGAGAATGGAGACCATGAATTTGTAGTGGTGCAAATCTACATAGTTATGTGATATTCTCCAACAGGACTGAATAGTAGAGACATAAGCAAAATAGTTAAGATTAGATCGATCCATAGGTTTTCTCAGCAGGAGTGAAATAAAGACAAAGATTTACCTGGTTAAAGATTAGCAAGAACATGTTAGCCAAGAAATCTAAATAGATTATAGAAAAAAGTGAAAAAGTAGACAGGGGAAGATCAAGAAAACATATTTAGCTATTAATAATAATCAGAGGGGCGCCTGGGTGGAGCAGCGTTAGCATCTGCCTTCAGCTCAGGGCGTGATCCCAGCATTATGGGATCGAGCCCCACATCAGGCTCCTCCGCTTGGAGCCTGCTTCTTCTTCTCCCACTCCCCCCGCTTGTGTTCCCTCTCTCACTGGCTGTCTCTGTCTCTGTCAAATAAATAAATAAAATCTTTAAAAATAATAATAATAATCAGAGCATTACTGGCTGCTGTAACAAGCACCAGTATTCCAATAGTTTAATCCAATAACTCACTCACATGAGTGTTATTGATTAGGATAGATGAAGCCTTCTGCTCCAACGGGCATTCAGGGACATAGGTTAACAGATAACCTAATATTTTCAACATTGCTTTCCAAGGTCTCCCCTGGACATGCAATTCATCCAGCAGACTGAAGAAAGTACATTTGCTTCTTAATCACCTTGACTTGGAATTATATCACTTACACTTAGGGTCCCTGGCAAGAATTACTACCCCCACTTAAATGCAAGAGCTGCTAAGAAATATAATAACTTGGTTATATAGCCACTTCCTAACAAAAATACCTCTACATTAAAGAAGGGAGACATGAATTTCTGGTACATAGCTAGCTGTCTCAGCCATGAATTCCCCATGAGATTGAAGAATCTAGACTGGGACATGTCCCTAAGGTACTGGTCCAAAGTGAGAGGTGGAACATCCTTGGTGATATCCCAGATATATCCACAGAAGGCTGATGAAAATGAAGTGAAAAGGAAGGTCAATAGAGGTGAAAAAGTCAAGAAACTTCTAGAAAATGATGTTGGTTGTTCCTGTGGACCTGGAAGTTACTCAGGATAATGGCAAGACTTAGGGTAGATTATTAGCTAGTTGGTTAGTCTCCATTGAATGAAAGGAAGCAACTGAGAGGGAGGGAAATGACAGCAACACAGAGGGAAAGAAAGAGGGGTAGCTGAAAGGATAAATCTCAGAAGGAGAGAGATAAGATTTACTCAGGGACTATTTTAATCAGCAAGTGCTACTAGAAAAAAGGTAGATGTAGGATGGGTTTCCAATGTCTCCCTGAAGTGAAAGAATATATAGACTTCTTTTAGATGGCTGCAAGAGAGCAGTAACCACAAATGAGAACTAGTTTCTATTAAAGAAAAGAGGAAAAGAAAATATTTATTAAAGAAATAAAAAACTGAAGACATCTAACAAGTAATATATTACTCCATGTTGAAATTGTGATAACTTGATTCACTGGTTTATTCATATTTTGTCTGTTATTAATTAGCAAAGTATTCAAAATGTGAATATTCAACCATATTTAATACAAAATCTATACACATTTACATGAAAGATCTAATTTTCAATGGCACTCATTATCATAATACATTTTGGTCAGGTCACTTTTTTGAGCCTCAGATATGACATCTGTAAAATGTAAATAAATATAACTAACCCACCAAAGTCAGAGGGTGACCAGACATTGCCTTGGGTTTTCTTTCACTACTAACACCTATGATTCTACAAAATTACAGCTAGGAAAAATGAAAATAATTTTTACTTATGACCTAGACAGTAAAATCTTGTAAATCTTAGAACTCTCAAATCAAACACATCATACAGTCACATAATAAACATAAATAATGCTGTCTAAAATAACATTTGCGGGCTCCTGGGTGGCTCAGTTGGTTAAGCATCTGCCTTTAACTCAGGTGATGATCCCAAGGTCCTGGGATCAAGCCCCACATGGGTGCTCAGGTGGGAACCTGTTTCTCCCTCTCACTTTGTCCCTCCCCCCTGATCGCACTCTCTCTGTCTCTCAAATAAATAAATAAAATCTTTAAAATAAAATAACATTTTTACATTCTGACTTTTGGTGAAAGAATCCAAACAATGAAAAGAAATACTTTGTGCAGAGAGTAACTTTATTCATCACCCATAACAATGATTTTCTTTCTTTTTCTTTCCTGGAACTCTGCATTTAAATACAATCTTCCAGAGAAGACAAATATGTAAAACAAATGAAATAAGAACTGCTTATGTGGGAGTGAGAGGTAGGAGCCCAGATGTCATTCCACCTGGGAAGAAATCAGAGCACAGCTCCTTCTTCAAGTGAGCTTCTTGGAACACAGCTGAGGATGAAAACACAGGTGGAAGAATCACAGGAAAGAAATCTCCTCAGGCTGCCATTCTTTAAACTGCCATAATAGTTTCCCATTAAGACTTCCCCACAACCAAAAATCATTGATATGCCTATAGTCACTCCTTAGTCAACAGTTTATGTTGGCCTCACTTTTTTTTCTACCCATCTCAATGCCAGATATGTTGATGCTTAACCATATATATTTTCTCAGTATTTTTACTTTCTGTATTGTGTTGTCTTAAATTGCTTTGCCTGATAGTATCATGTATAAATCTAGTCAGCATTCCTTAATTCCCATATACCACAAGATTTCCAATTTTTCGAGGACAAAAGATATATATAATTGTTGAATTGGCCAAAGTACTAGGACCAAACATCCAGTTCTGAACTGAACATTACGATGTATGAAGAAACTATTGAAAGGATACAAAAGAAATAACAGATGAAAATATGTGGAATTTAAAGGAAGTGAACCAGTTAACTGGTCAATGACAATGCAATGAGAAACTCAGTAACTATCTTCAGGTTAAAGGGGGGAAATAGCATTATGCATTAATAACTTTTCAACCCTTGCTATTTCATGAGGAATTTAAGTCAGGAAAGAGAGAATTCTTTCTTAATGAGAACTGACTGGACCCCCCAGTGCTACTCAGCCATCCCAAGAATGCAAACTCACCCATTCTTCTGAATGGCTTTTGCAAACATTTGTCACATTCTTCAAGATTTCTATGGCACTGCCACTCTCCAGTATTATCGAAGAAAGGTTAAAAAGCATAAATAAATACAATGGGGGTGGGATTATAAAGCAGATGTGGCTTTGGGAATGAGGGAAACATGATCCGTGTGGCAGCTCCTAAGAACAAGAAAGGATAGTTGATGCATAGCTCAGGGAATGGTGCTGCTGTTCGCCAAGAAAGAGCATGTAGGAGGAAGCTGAAAGTGAAAGGGGAAGGAAGAAATTGTAACTGAGTCCCAGCTCCTTCTGCTTGTTGAACAACAGGCCAATAAGTCAAGAGGCAAGATGTTGGGGCAAGGAAAGTGACTTTATTCAGAAGGCAAGCAAACCGAGAAGATGGTAGACTATTGTCCCAAAGAATCATCTCTCTTCAGCATGAAATTTGAGTTTCTTTCATGTTAGCAAAAGGGGGAACCAGAAGGAGTTGGAGTCAAAAGATGACTGACATCTGTAGACATCTGAGGAAGGTCATGTAACTTCTTTGTCCTTGGTCAGTTGGTCGTTGTGTACAGGAGTATGGTCATGTTGTTTCTGTAAATCTTAAACCTAATCATTTCTATACATATTTCCTTATCTCCTCAGGTGAGGTAGATTTCACGTAAATAAACCAGTTTTTACAGATCTTAGCTGTGACATGCCTATGTGCAGAAGTTTCTAAGCTATAGCACACAGCAGCAAGGGAGATAGAAGCAATAGGGAATCAGACATGCTAAGTTTCTCCCTGTTATAAATGGTGATAATTAGGGGTGGCAGGTGAGAGTTTGCCTGTTAAACAGACCAAATTAAGGTGACTTAAGGACAAGCAGTGGAAATATCTGGAGGGCAGTCAGACATACAGAGCTGACGCTGGGCTGAGGACACAGATTTCAGAGTCCTTGGTGTGTCTAAAGCCATCAGTGTGGTTGAAATTAACCAGGAAGAGCAGGTAAGGGGGGGGTCCTCAATTGGGGGGTCATGCATCCCTATAGTTTCTATGAGTAATCTTCAGCAGGTTCTTTTAATCCCCTAAAAACCATGTACGATTTTGTGAGCATGTTCATTTCACATGGGAATAGGGTCTCTATCTTTCTTCAGAGTCTCCAAAATACATTACCCCAAAAAGTTTTGAACCAGAGGTCTAGATTCAGAAACGAATACATCTAGGAAGCACACCCTGAAGAACAGAATGCTCATACACGTGAAAGGCATCATGACCAAGATAGAGTCTGAAAAGTTGCTGGCGGCAAAAGAGTCAGAGAATCAGAAAGATTCAGGCTGGGATCCAAGAGAAGGAAGGTTTTCAAGTATGAGAATGCCCCATCCCATGATTCAGGGTACAACTCAAATGCCAACTCTCAGCAAGACCCTCTCTGACCCATTAGCTCAAGCACACATACGTATTTACGGTACACCTCCACCACTAACCCAAAAGTTTCCTGTGGGCAGGAAGCCTGAGTCCCCCATGCCTGGAACACAAGAATCTAACTGTTGAGTGATTATTTGATCCACTGGTATCGGAGACCATCTGCCATTTTTTCCGTTTGATTTTTGCCTTTTCTTGTTCCAAAAATAGGTTAGATTCAGGTGGTTCCTATATTTTTTTCAAATGAATGACTAAGTGAACATGTGAACATATATCTTCCCATTTATTTCCTAACGCTACAAATAACAATTCAGTCAGAGTGCCATCATGCACTACAGGGAAAAAGGGAGAAGAATAAAACAGATAACTAAACAATAAAGTAACGGAAAGGACTCATCACTGAAATTTATACTCGTTTGTCAGTTTTCTTCTGTTAATAAAAATTATTATTTATGTGGTCTACACCTTCTATTTTATTCTATAATCCATAATGCTAAATAGGAACTGATGGAGCTGTTGTCAAAATTTGCTAAAGGCCAACCAAACTGGACAACTCAAAAGGCTTTTATTATAAGCTAAATGCTGTGGAAATATAATGCCCTAAGGCATTCAGGCTATAAATGTTCACTGAGGAAAAATGAAGTCTGCTTTACGAGGGCAATTTGAGTTACAAGAACATTAAAGTCATTAGACAACATTAAAAGGCATTTCAACAGTTTTAACATGATGTTACACACTCATTTTCAACAAAATATCCTATTTCTCAGAATTGTAAAAAATTATCTTATCGAATGTAGACATGTTTCCTTAGTTTTAATCTTTAAGCCATGCTTACCACTTGCTTTAAATAAACTTGGCAAGACAAGAAATCCCACCTTGGGCAACGCACTCCATACTTCCACCCTTATATGCTCAGAACAACAGTCGAGTTAGATTTTAAAATATTAAATTCAGCTTCTGAGATGCAGGTGGGACAAATACATCTATCTGACAACGAGGGAAATAATTTCTATATAATAAACAGTGAAGGTAGGAGATGGTCTCTGCAAACAAAGAGTTTGTAAATGAATGCATTTTTAAAAGATTCTCCTTAAAGGAATAATGTCTGGGACAGCAGTATTTTCAGAGTGGTAGCCATGTCTTTGTTGGTATACAGACTCCTAAGAGCCAAGAAAGGAAAAAGGCAAGTTGACATGTGGGCGTCGTTTTTGTTGGTACAGGCCAGCTACACAAGGTGCAAGCCCTAAAGCAAAATGAAAATGTAGGACTCCACATTTTAAAAAGCAGAGCAAACTGCCATTAGAAGTATGAAATGAACCACGAGGGACTATGGACTCCGGGAAACAAACTGAGGGTTTTAGAGGGTAGGGGGGCAGGGGCATGGGCTAGCCGGTGATGGGTATTAAGGAGGGCACGTATTGCATGGAGCCCTGGGTGTTATACACAAACAATGAATCATGGAACATTACATCAAAAGCTAATGATGTACTGTATGGTGACTAACATAACATAATAGATAGATAAATAAATAAACAAGAAAATATAAAACCTTTTCTTTTTTTCCATGGCTTCTTTCTCCCTCTATTTCTCTTGACTTGTCAAAGTGTTTTTTATTTCCTATTTAAAATTGCTCTATGTAAAGAGAAATTAAAATTTTATTTTTTTTAAAGATTTTATTTATTTGAGAGAGAGAGCATGCAAGCAGGGGGAGGGAAGGGGCAGGCAGAGAGAGAAGCAGACTTCCCACTGAGCAGGGAGCCTGATGTGGGACTCCATCCCTGGACCCCAGGATCATGACCTGAGCTGAAGGCAGATGCTTAACGGACTGAGCCACCCAGGCACCTCAAGAAATTAACATTTTAAATTATTAGCCTGAATTTTGTCATCCACATTTACATTATATAATGCTGGCTTTAAGTGCAGCTGTAAGAACATTTAACTTGTGTGCAAAATCCCCAAGCTTACAGGATTTGTATTTGTAGCTCATGCACGAATACTTAGTGAAACAGTGGAAACACTGCACAGAACTGTTTTCATGTCACCTCTTGCCACCGCACACTCTGCAATACTCTCCACCTTTGACTTACTGACAAATCAGGAAGAGCTGAAAGGAAAAGGAAGTATGAGTCACTCTATTTTTCACTCTCATTCTATGTCATGGTTTTCGAGATGAATGGTTAGCTCATATACAGAAGTAACAGAAGTAAGCAAGGATATGCTGCTAGGGCCCCTAGGACGTTGGGGTTTCTTAGAAGCCATTGCCTGCTTTTGAAGATTTGATTGATTGATTGATTGACTGATGCATTGATGCATTTATTTATGCATGCATCTATTTATTTAAGAGAGAGAGAGAGTGTGGTGGAAGGAGCAGAGGGCTCAGAGGGACAAGCACAGTATGCGCTGAGCACAGCGCCCTATGTGGGGCTCATGACCCTGAGATCATGACCTAAGCTGAAATCAAGAGTCGAAGGCTCAACCAACTAAGCCACCCAAGCGGCCCAGCCATTGCCCACTTTTGGGGAAAGTCCAGTTGGAAAGGCAAATGAGCCCCTCGGGGCTTTCAGCTCCGCACCTTCTCAGTCATAGGGGTGGCACGTTTACTCCCTTGAATCTCGCTCAATTTCCTTTTCCTAAAAAAAAAAAAAACCAAATCTTTCTGTTCCCAGTCTCAACTTGACTGAGGGAGGGAGAGATTAGAGATTAGATTTTAGAAACTTCCCCTTAAAACAAAAAATAAATTATTCCTGGGCCAATCCAGGAAATGCTAGAGTTCCAGGGTCACCAAGGGAAATGTAGGGGAACCAGCTACTGTAGGCCAGAAGAAGATCTTCGCTTAAGTTTCAAGTGACAGGTTTGGCTCCTGCAAGACAGGGAGTTCCATAGGATGGCAGGCTCTCTGAGTGCTGAGACCTGTGCATAAGCGTAACTTCTCAAAGGGGAAGAAAAGTTCTAAGGCAGAAAGTAGAGAGCTCCCTGGGTTCTAAACCTTACACACTTGGCTTAGAAAGTAAGAGTGAATGTCCACTATGTTTGACCTTGTAGAGGAGCCAGACTCTGAAAACAGCATCACTGTCTCAAGCAACAGGGCTGCAAAGTTGTTGACATCTTTGTCACATCTTTCGATGTGTTGCAATCACACATCGAAAAAGCAACGGTAACTATGGCAACCACCCATAACATCCAGGGTCCTGGATTCCCATGCCATCCAAGGAAGAGAAGAATGAAGCCTGGTGGGTGTGGATATAGAATCAAAATTTTATTTAGAAAAATAAAGGAAAAGAACATTTCCTGCATTGGTCTCATAACCACTTCTTACTTGAGCTCAAGAAAAAAAGCACCTCAGTCTATTCTTTTTTGATTGAGACATGATTTACATATAACATTGTTACACACCTTTACAGTTTAAGGTGTATAACATGTTGATTTGTTACCTATTGCAATATGATTACCACTGTAGCTTTAGCTAACACTTCTATGTCACATAATTATCATTTCCTTTTTGTGGTGAGAACAAGATCTAGTCTCTTAGAATTTTTGAATCACATAATACAGTATTATTGGCTATCATAACCATGCTGCACATTTGATTTCTAGAACTATTCATCTTCTGGTTTCAAATTGATGCCCTTTAACAATGTTTCCCCAATTCCTCCATCCCCCAGCCCCCGGTAACCACCGTTCTACTCTCTGGTTCTACAAGTTCAGGTTTTAAGTTTCTACATAAAAATATCATAACAATATTTGTCTTTCTCTGTCTGTTTTTACCTTTTCAAATTGGATCATTATAGCATAAATCCCAGTCACACAATTTCCTATAACTGCAAAATTCTGAAACCTCTTTTTTTTTTTTTTAAGATTTTATTTATTTATTCGACAGAGATAGAGACAGCCAGTGAGAGAGGGAACACAAGCAGGGGGAGCAGGAGAGGAAGAAGCAGGCTCATAACGGAAGAGCCCGATGTGGGGCTCGATCCCACAATGCCGGGATCACGCCCTGAGCCAAAGGCAGACGCTTAACCGCTGTGCCACCCAGGCGCCCCTGAAACCTCTTTTAAATAACATAGGTAAGTATTTAAATTAAAATTCAGACCTCAGCAAAAACAAACCTCCTTATATACTAGACATTCATAACTATTATGTACATCATTTGCTTCTAAATAAAGAAAATCTGTTCAGCTGGTAACCACAGTCTACTTATGCAGTTGAAATCACTTTTAGTTCAGTGGGGGAAACCATACATTAACTTGGAGATTCCTTAAGAACTGTGTATATTTTTTTAATAAAATAAATCAGTGAATGTAAATTAGTTCAGTAAATATTTCATCAGGATGTAATATGGCATTTGGCAATATTCCTTATCCTCTAACTATCAAAGTCCTTCTGCAAGAGAATTTCACAATTACATTTGCTTCGCTGCACTTAAAATGGCAATGTGATCTACGAGCTGGTGTTTTGCTTGGAATTAAAGATACAGCAGGCCCAGGTTTGGTTCCAACAATAGAGCTTGGCTTTAGGTCTCATAACAGAACTTTCTAAAATCACTGGGCCTCAACTGTGGTATTTAAAATACAAGATTTTCTTGTTCCCATCCAAAGCAGGCAGTGTAAAATGAGTTGCTTTTACCTATATATATATCTCCCTCATTACTCCCTACATTACTAAGAGAACACTTAATATTCTTAAAATTCCTTCATAGATTCCTAAGACATGTTTTCCAAAATAAACAATTAAAAAGATAAAATAGTTTTTATTTTAAGTCACTGATTGGTCTTCTAGACTACTTTGATTTCATTTTAGCATCTGGCCCAAAGCCCGGTGACAATTTTTAACCACTTTCAAAAATGCATTTTTCTGGGAATTAAATAAACATACTTTTTCCCTGAAGTCCCCCTGTATTGCTACAGTGGTTTGTTTTCCAAATTGCCAACTTGAAAAGCCACCAGCAGAAGAACTTATTGTTTTTGTGTAATGATCTGTGCTGATGGGCGTGCTTTACCAACGTGGTTTTGCCCATTTAAAGGAGCAGGAGCTATACCTGAGGACAAAAATTCTTTACTATTTTTTCATGTCTTGAGTGAGACAAAATCTCACTCCTTCTAGACCAATGGTTCTCAAACTTGAGTGTGTATCAGAATCACCTGGAAGGCTTGTTAAATCACAGATCAGTGGGCTCCAGCCCTAAATTTCTGAGTCAGTAGATGAGGCTGGACAATTTGTGTTTCTAACCAGTCCCCAGGCCCAATGTTAGAGACTGTCCTAAAGGTCCAATAAGAAATTTTAAAAAATGTATTAATTTTATTTTGGTTTTTAGGCAGTTTTCCAAAGAACATGTATCTTTCATTTCAGAATAATACAAGTTAAAGACACTGTATAACCCTTAAAAACAACTTAATTTTTTAAAGTCATGCATGATTATATGGGTATGGTTTGCTACCAATTATTTGTACCTCTTTTTAAAACAAAGCCACCTTTTTTTCAATTCCAATTTGTACAATATATTATTATATCATCATTTATGTGATAATGTAAGAAATAGCATTTAATCCAAAAAATCAACTTACCTTAAATCCTAAATCCTAAATGCACGTACTATGTTAGAGAATACATAAGAGTAGCCCTTGAAATAAATTAGTGCCCCACAACAGTTTCCTAAATATTATGGTATAAATTAATATTCAAAGGAAATATTTTCATTCATTAAGGATTTGAAACTTCAAATTATTAAACATGTTTGCCTGAGAACTTAATTTTAATTGACTTTAGGCCCTGCATATTTTTGATGTTAATTTGAAGCACTCTTTAAAATTAGTGTGTTTGTTGACTGCCTCTCACTGTTCAGCTCTCTGAAAACCAACTTCTCTGCTGCACAATGACCAGTGCAGATAAGATTTTGTGGTGACAAGAATAACTTCAAGGTGACAAGTTTACTTCTCAGAACTTTGGGTTATTTTTCTTATTGTGTCACTTAATAATCAAGCATAGTCTTAATAACAGCCCTGCTCAAAAACTCATTTTAACCATGCTAAGAACACCAATTCTCCCAACTTTTCAAAAGGATGTGAATTACAACTATGACATGAAGACTTACAAGTCTAAGTCCTAATTAACTTATAAAATTAATTTGGGCAAAATTGACAAAGATGAGTAACTAGCCGGAGTTAAAGAGTGGGTACTACTTATCCTAAAGAAAGGGAAAAAAAAGATAAATCCAAAAACAATCATTACCATACGCAAGTAAATAAAGTTTGCCATCAATTGACTAATTTGACAAAACACACCCAGATTCATCACCTCTCCAACCCTACTCTTCCTAATCCTTTAATGCATCACTATTTTCCCAAGCTTCTCTCCTCCAGGAAATCACCAGGGATCGGCTTCCAGAGACACATTACTATTGGGAACAAAGTTCAAGGTGTCCCATCTGCTGGCTAATAATAGTCTCAGAGGCAAGAGGTCCAGCACACAAGGTGGGCTCATTTAGCATACACACTCAGAATCTCATTCTCTTCCCACCTGCCTTCCTATCCTCTTCATTCATTGTTAGTACCCGATAATTTTTAGCGCCCTAAATTTTCTTAAGTGCCTGTTTGATTCTTGGTGTTTCCAGTTTGAATTTTCGTGATTCCACTTAGCTCTAGTCCATAATTTGTCCCTTTGTGCCATGACTGAAGCTGCCATTCCCCTAGTACCTCCTCTCCATTTCCCCCTCGGTTCCAACGCAGTCCCCATGTCCCACAATATTCCACCCAGAAAAGTTCTTATTTCCCTATAGCGAATCTGGTAAGATATTTGATCCTTATCAATGTATGACTATTTGGTAAGTTTGCAGATAGACAAGTTGTGGAGAAACCCAAATTCACATTTCAAAAGGTAAATAGCAGCCTACAAACATGACAGGAATGAGGAGCTGCCATAAAAAGTCTTCATTAAGATTTTTACCCCCAGACCCAAGTCTGATTCGTTTCTGGAAGAAACAATAGCTAAGAAATGCCTTATAGCTATTTCCTGTTGAGCTAACATGGGCAACAGCCAGTTACCTGGCACATTAATTAGAAATCCCAGGAACTCAGGTTTGACCTCAAGTAATTCTAGAAGAAGATTCAATGAGAACTAGGAGACACATTTTTGTTTTCACAACTAGGATTTCTTATTCCAACACCTTCTTATTTCAGTCACACAGCCTGAAAAGTGTTATCTCACCAGGAGGAGAGTAATATGACAAAACTGATCTGTCTTTACATAGCAAAATCATAAACTTAATTGCATGATGGTATACTGCTTTTTTAATATTTGCATTTATGACTATTGTGATAACAGCAGTCACTTTTCATGGTCTTCATAAGTTCATATACACCAATTCAATAAACCTGACAATATTCTCATTCAATGTATGTTAGTTATTGATGCATTTATTTACCGTCTGTCTTTACTTCTGTCAATCTTTCTTTTTCTCAGTCTTCACCCCCAACCCCTGCCCCATTTTCTTCTTACTTACACTCACTAACTCTGAACATGTCCTAAATGTGTTCTGCCTTGGTGCTTTTCCTTCTCTACTTACTGGCAGAGGAAAGGTCTTGATTGTGGTAGACTGTGTACCTGCCCACCAATCCTACCCATCTGCCACCTTCTGATAATGTGTTCTATACTAACTTCTAATCATCGAGATAAATGCATAATCTAGTCTCAGATAATTATAAGGCCCTGTTCCCATAGACACAATGCTTAATTCATGGACCTGAAAAAGATAAGAAACACAGATTAACAGCAACTATTATGTCAATCAGATAGAGAAAATCTATCCAAAGAAATAAAGCAGAGAGAAGAGGCAAAAAAAAAAAAAAAACATACAGAAAGTGGGAAGAGACCTATAGAAATAGACAAAGAGACTGATGAGCTTGGCTGAGTTGGATTTCTGTCACCTGCACTCCAGGGAGTCCCAACTAATACAAAAATGGGAAGTGGATGGTCATAAATAAGAGAAGCTAAAATGTGGGCATAACTCAGTTGATAAGGGGTGGAAAGCAATAAAGATTCTTCCATCCCAGACTGGGAAATTGGCAATTAGTTATTCAATAAAAAGTCATCTGATTAAACTCCCACCTGTCATGTTTCAGGACCAGCTCAAGGCACACCACCTTCCCTTTTTCCTACAGCAATTGTGAAAATAAGAATCAAGAGGCACTATTGTCAGTTTGGGTCCCTGAGTGATCACAATGTGAGAAATAAACTTCCATAGGGGCTGGGTTTTTACTGCAGCCCAACCTAACATATACTGGCTGATTCAGAAATTGGTAACTAGACATGGTGTGCTGTCATAACAACAAAAAGAAAATATGTGGCATTGGCTTAAAGGCCAAGTGACATACAGGAAAGAAACTGTTGTCGAAGCTGTAAGGATAGTTATTCACGTTACAAAGTGACAAAGCATTTGGTAATATTGTCACCAGTGATAACCCCGGCAAGCAGACAGTGTACCTAATGAATTTGTAATCCTAAAACAAGAGATCATAGCAATTTAGTAGCTGCTGTTGCTGTTGCTGGTTGCCATTGTCTGTCTTTCGAGATTTTACAAAAAGTAAATGAGCTTAGCAAAGAATTGGCCGATTTGGGGGGAAAAAAGAAAAAGGAAGGAAGGAAGGAAGGAAACAGAATCCAGAAATTCAGCACTTAAAGCAGTGTGTGCTTCTCAACCACAACCAGTAAAAAATAAAATTGAAAAATTCTCTTAGCAACAAAGGCCAATCAAAATCAGCCTTGTAGTAAGGATCAAATTAATGTTATGGCCATTACATCCATTGTTAAAATCTCTGAGGGGAAATTTCTTTTTTTTTTTCCTTAAGATTTAATTTATTTGAAAAAGAGAGAGAGAACACGAGCTGGTGGAGGGAAAAGGGAAGGGGGGAGGAGGAGGGAGAGGTAGGAGGGGCAGAGAGGAGAAGGAGAAGCAGACTCCCTGCTTGGCAGGGGCTCTGCATGGGGCTCGATTCCAGGACCCCAAGATCATGACCTGAGCTGAAGTCAGACGTTTAACCAACTAAGCCACCCAGTGCCCCTAAGGGCACTGAAATTTCTAAAAGTAAGGACCCAACTAAGATTGTGGTTCTGTAAATCCTTTCAATTGGACCAAATCACTCAGGGAGAAGACAGGAAGTGGCTGTCTGAACAAAACTTAATACACTCAAGTTAGTTGCAATTAAGTCATTAAACACAGAGAAATATAGAAGCATGGGGCAAAAAGAAAAATAGCATGGTAAATCGGAATTATGTCCACAAAAATTTTCTGAGAAAAGAACTATAGAGGTGGCTGTCAACACATGAAATTAATTGGAATCAAATAAAAAACACAGCTAAGTCCTTGAGAGAGGTGTACTGCTAGAAGGACTATCAACCTGAACTTAAAAAAACTTTTAAAAATTAAAAAAAAAAGAAAAGATGGTGATACCCAACCATCTGAATGCAAAAAGGAAGCTGTGAACCCTGCTCAGCCCCCAACTCTGGACATTGAAGGGCATATTCTTCAATGTCCAATGTAGATGTGGAAAGTCAAATAATACAAAGGAAGGCCCCTCCAGAGTGCAGACCAAGGGCCACAGTGAACAACAGACAGGGTAGCCCCTCTCAGGGAGTAGACTCAGCCTAATTAAGGAACATTCCCCAGTGTAAGGAGCCCCATCTCATCTGGCCAGCAGAACTTCAGAATTGCTACACACAACTATCTTCAAGGTTTGTCCTCATCTTCAGCTTCCCAGTAAGAATATTTATTGCAATTATCTTGTCCTTGTTCCACCATTGCATATTAGGGGAATACAGCTTGTCCTTTAAGTTCATAGTCAAGAGAAGCCACTTTTAGACATCATGTCAGAAATACCCACCATACGTCACTCAGAGACCCCGACCTGTGGGCTTGATACTGTGACTGGATTCAACTGCTGGAATGTCTCCCTTAGAAAAGAGATGAGACTGTTAGACTTATAGATAATCAGAAAGGCAGACTGAAGTTGTCATTAGTGCTGTTCATCAAAATATTTCTGCTCTCCTTCCAGGCTCATGGTTGAATTGTCCTTCCCATACCAATTTTGAAATTAGGCCAATGAAATGTGAGCAGGTATAATGTGTATCACTTTCAGGTAGAATCTTTAAAAGCCAGTGTGCAATTTACCATGTTACCTTTCTCCTGCCCTGATGATCATGGATGCCTGTGTCAATACCTCCATCAGCCTGATACCTGAGATACCTGAGAGACGGTAGTATTTAGAGCCCTCTACTGACCCATGATGGTCATGTAGAGTGAAAAACAAATTTCTGTTGATTTGAGCAACTGAGATTTTTGTGGTTACATTTTATCACAGCATATAATAATTTATATAATCTAGTGTATATTGACTGAGACACCTTCTAAAAGAAAAAAAACAAAACAAAAACCTATGTTAGGAAAGGCCTTTTCAACAAAGATCTCTATAGGTCAGATGATGATTGGTTTTCTGTTGTTGTGGTGGTGGTGGTTGTTGTTTTTACAGCATTGCAAAAATCCAATTACATACCCAAACCAAAAGTTAGGGCCCTGACTAGGAAGAGGAATACCTAGGAAGAGCTAAAGAAATAAGGAAACCCTGACTTCCCAGCCTTTCTCCAAGATGCCCCACAGGACAACCTCTGAGTTACAGAGGT
The DNA here is from genome assembly GCF_002007445.2 of Ailuropoda melanoleuca. Classification (NCBI taxonomy): domain Eukaryota; kingdom Metazoa; phylum Chordata; class Mammalia; order Carnivora; family Ursidae; genus Ailuropoda; species Ailuropoda melanoleuca. The sequence goes on along the minus strand of NC_048222.1, from coordinate 98,089,102 downwards.
AACAATGCTCCCCCCTTCATCAAGTGCCAATCCCTGGAATGCATCCTGGCATTAAGTAGCAGATTGGCTCTGCCACATGAACCCACACATTTTTCTCCTTGCCTTGAAGCAGAAGCCAAGGTAGCAGCCTTCAAAATAGAGTTGGGGACTCCAGCACATGCCAAAAGGGAGACCTACAAAGGCAGTCCCTAGATTCATTGACCATGACTAAAATTTTCGGTTAATAGCTGAGTGTCTCAAAGTCGAAGGTACTAGCAGTCCACCAGGGTTTTAAAGGACCTGAGCTGCCCAAGAGACTCTGAGCCTAGGCCAGATCAGTAGTTGTTAAGTTACGGTCTGCAGAGAGGGTCTTGGAGAAGTCTTTACTTTTATTTGCAGTGAAAAGAGAAAAATAAAGACAATGTCATCATTTTTTATGAAACTATATATATTTAGTTTAAAGGATTGTTTTATGTTTGAACATTGTACCTAATTTTGTGGTATTCAAATTAATTACATTTATAAAATTATGGCAAAAAAGTGGTAAGTAAGGCTATTGTTGTTAATTTTTGTACTTGATAAAACTGTTTGGTAACCTTATGTTGTTCCCATTGTTGTTATTAAAATTCCATTTAATTATAAAATGATCACTTTTCTTTGACCTTCAGATCTCAAAACTTCTGATAGAATCTTAAAGAAACGTCTTGCACCATCCTCTAGAGCTGCACTGTCCAATATGGTAGCCATTAACCGCACATGGCTACTGAGCACTTGAAAGTTGGCTAGTCCAAATCGAGATGTGCTGCCTATGTAAGACCTATATCCCAGATTTCAAAGACAGTTAAAAAAAAGGAACAAAAGATCTATTAATATTTTTCATACTGATTATATGTTGAAATGGTAATAGATATATTGAGTTAAATAAAATGTATTATCCAAATTAATTTTACCTGTTTCTTTTTACTTCTTTTAATGTGGCTACTAGAAAATTTTCAATTGCATGTGTGACTCATCTTGTACTCCTAATAGACACCGCTGTTTTAGTCAAAATCTGTTCAGAATCAACCATGATTAAAACTGTTTTCTTTCTGAGAGTGGTTGATGCTAGCAGCCTTTGCAGTCACACCAAACCCTAATAGCTGACTTCCATCTGTTACACAACAGTCTCATCGCCCTGGCTAAAGTCTGTTCTTTCTCATCTTCTGCGTCTCCTGGTCACGAGACCAGTCTTCTTTATTAGCCTTCTTTTGATTTTATCAATCTATTGCTCTGAAATTGAAATCTTTTATATCGCCCTTTTCGTTATCTACTCAACCTAATGCCTGACACTCTCCAACAGCTGATTACCCCATAACTTTACGATACCACTTCTTGTTATATTTTGACCTAGATCCACGAAGAACCGCTGTTTGCACATGTTTGCACGCACTTGTCTTTGAAGTGAAATGGTGCTTCTCTTACTCCCTATCAGCCAGTGACCTTCTCTGCCTTCCACACTCACTACACAAATTTTCTTCCCTAAAGAACCTTCCATAGTTGACTCCACATAGTTCTATCATCCTCCTTGATCCCCTCTCATACCTTCTTTACTTCCTTATGTTCAATGGCACCAATTTACACTTGTTGAGAAATTTGGTAAAATTATATTTTAGGTAAATCATATATATGCATTACATACTAAATTATAAGTTTTTCTGAAGCAGAGTATCATGTTTCATAAAACGACAGAGCTATAATTTATCTAAAAGATAACTATTGGGGCAACCAGCTGGCTGAGACGGAAGAACACGTGACTCTTGATCTCAGGGTTGTGAGTTCAAACCCCAACTTGGGTGTAGAGGTTACTTAAAAATAAAAAAAAATTGCTGGGCCTGCCTGGGTGGCTCAGACGTTAAGCGTCTGCCTTCCTCTGGGGCCATGATCCCAGGGTCCTGGGAAGCCTGCTTCTCCCTCTCCTACTCCCCTACTTGTGTTCACTTTCTCTCTCTTGCTGTCTCTCTCTGTGTCGAATAAATAAATAAAATCTATAGATATAAATAATAAATAAAATTTTTAACAAAAGATCAACTATTATTTTACAAGTGAAACAACTGAGGACCAGAGGCATTTAAGTGACTTATCAGAGGTTGCATGTCTAATCAGTGGCAAATTTGGTGCTGGAACTGCCTGCCCATCTTCTCCTGGTACTACTGGAACAAGCCACCTTTACTTTTCTAATCTACTTCTCCTTCCCGCATGTAGGAGACGCCCCTCGCATAACTCAGGCAGTCTCAGGTGAGCCATGTAGAGGCATCAGCGGCAGACCAATAGGCTAGTGCGTTAAAGGGAGAACACCGGGATTATGAAGCTAGGGCTAAGAGCACTAACTGTCCCGTAAGGTCGACCCCATGGAGTTCAGAACAAGCTGAATCGTAGGTAAGGGAGCCAGGGTCAGAGGCAAGGCTTCTCTGGCAGCAGGGGAGCTGAAGCTCAAGCTAGGGACATAAAGCAGCTGAAGCCTGTGAAGGCTGAGCAGGCGCAATGCGCAGGTGCCAAAGAGGGAGGAAGCTGTGAGCACACAGGCTTCTAGATAGGAAACAGCAACTTTAGCTTCCAGATCCCGTCCACTGGCTCAATCAACAGACGACATTTCTCCTTTTATACTGTTGGTCTTGAACCACGTAGGCTCAATGCAGATAGAATGAGCCTGAAATTTGAATGTTGTTGATCACAATAGTTTGAGAGAACTAAGTAAGGCAAGGTTAATAGTACTAATTTCTGTACTAAAGTTGTCACTTAACGAAAGCCAGCAACTGATATTTACTGCGTAAGATCATGATCGATAGATAGATAAACATATAGATACATACAGAGATAGTGTTGAGCTTGTTAACCCTGTCCTCACCGTCTTCACACTATCAACTTTGTAGAGGATTGTTCAATTCTGTTCCATCCCTATTCTCTCTCTCAAAAGCAACACATGAAGCCACATGGGATTTGGTTTACGATTTAATGGTTGATTTTCTGCTAACTGACATAATAGCTTCTGATCACTTCCATCTAGGGTGAAATGGTTTAGATTCTGTATAAATCTTTTGAAATACCTGTATCTACTCGTTGCTCTGTCCCAGTGCACACTTTGCTTGATATCATTCTCCAGAAGTCATTTCATTTCAGAATTGTGCAATTAATGCTAAATCGAGACAGCTAAAATTGTCGTGGTATGATTTAGAGATGATGAGTATCTCAAGAGTGTTGCCTGACTGACAGCTGTCAATTTGGAATGGATCCATAGGATGAACAATTTGACAGCATGCATTTTAGCTCTAGGATTGCACTTATTCTTAATTCCTGAGTTGGTTTACTATTGCCTCAATATTTCTACATCATGAGGCTCCGTTTGAAATTTCACCAACCTCTTTCATTGAGACCTTCCCAGGTCTGCTGTCAAACATTTAATAGCTGTTTCTATGATTGCAAATGATGGTGGCAAATAGGTTGAGACACACAGACAAAAAGCCCTTAAGAGTCATGATCTAATTTTAAAATACGGTGCTGAAGAACATGCTAGTGTATTTCAGTGGCTGGAAGCACCACAGATTAGAAACTTGAATCTATATAGTGCACACAGATTAATGATGCTTGTCTGGCTTGACTCACTAGGTTGTTCTGAGAAGTAATTTTCAAATAGAAAGTTTTGTTATTAGTCAGAGAGCCTCAGTAAGATTTTCGAAGAGGTTCCAAGGTAAGAAAGAGTGTTAACTATTAGCCTGAGTCAGCACCAAATCTAATGTGGAAAACCATGAAGTACTCAGCCAAACAGGCAATGACATCACAGATTCTATCAGGCCCGTCATGTACGTTTATAACTGAACAACATGAGCAGGAAGAGAAGGCTAGGAACACACACCATCTAATTGGTTTTAAAAACTCTTTAATGTATGTCTTCAACTCGCAGAATGGCAAAATGAGGAAACACATTTTACTTAAAATTTTCAATGAGAAGAATTCTATTTTAATTATTTAGTAAAAATCAATACTCAAACATTGCTTAGGCAAGTCTTTTGCTACAATGCAATTGTTGTCCACCCAGAGCAAGTTGGCCTCCCTGGGGACATATGCTTATGTCTGGAGACATTTTTAATTGTCCCAACTAGGGAGTGCTATTGACATCTAGTGGGTAGAGGCCAGGGATGCTGCTAAATATTCCACAATGCAAAGGACAGCACCTCACAATAAAGAATTTTTTGGCCCAAAATACCTATACTGCCTGCTGCAATGTGCGGTAGGGGCACTCTATGTTCATTCCTGGGGTTTTTCCACCAATATACCTATATGAGACTAATATTCTAGATTCACTGTCTTGGCTTAAAATAAGAAAGAAGTGATATTCTTAAAAGAAGGAGGAGGAGGAGAAAAAGATGAAGGGGGGGAGGGGAAGGGGAAGAAGAGAAGGAGAAGGAGGAGAAGTCTAAAATTGTTCCTTCAGAGAAATATCTATTTTAGCAAAATCTAACATAGTCTCAGTGAAATGAGAAGTTATTTTTAAGTTTTGCATGGATAATTTGAGATTAAAAATACAATGCATGCATGTATTGTTAAAGACTACTTCCTGGCTACTGGCCTGCTAATTGTATACGTCTGCAATAATCAGCTCAGGCAAAATGCTCAAAGCTAACAAAATAACCTCAGGATTACTTTGAAAACTCCGTGTCAAGAGCTGACTTTATGCTGGACAATTCTCAAAGCGAGTTCCTCAGCTTTACTGTGGAGAAGCTTCCTGTGGGTTGTCCTTCACATATGGCCCTTGGCGTGTCCCTCAGCATCCTTTGAGGAAACATTATTTCTAAAATAAATAAAAAATCATTAACCACTTAAAACATTTCAAGTATTATTATAAAAAATAAACACTTAATGAGCATTAAATGAGTATTCGAATTCAGTTAACCATAAATATTTCTACTAAAATAACAATGTCTTCATTAAATAAATCTACGGACGTATAAAGGACTTGTAAAGATTCCTATATCTCATTTCTCCCTTCGTGGTATGAATCACCTCTACAGGAAAAAAGAAAAGTAGTGTTAATATAACCTTTTAGCCACTGTGTAGAAATAGGCTTCTTACATTGTTGTCGATGATACAGAGACGTGTAATTAAAATAGATTCTACATGTAGAATGAATAGAAGGCATTAACCTCACAAGCCAATTTCTCCCGGCAAGGTGCTACCTAGTTGTTTTAGCAGTAAATTATTAAGCTGAAAATAAGAATGATATAGCCTGGTTAAAAGAAAAAACATTGCATGGAAACGTTCTTTACATTTGCATGCTTCTTTTTTTTCCCACTGATAAAAGTCATCATCATATGAATGGCTGCCATTTGGTGACCACCTATCATGTGCTGGAACGTAAGCCAGACATTCAGCATGCAAGGGGCCGATCATCACCGCCACCTTGCCCGCCTTGCCGAATAGATATTTTCCCCCAGAAAACCAAAGCTTAGCCAAGAGCAAGCACTTACACAACTAATAGTTTAAATTAGACTGTGATTCAAACCCAGGAAGGCTTTACTCCACAACCAATAGCCGATCGTGGTCTCCACTTCTAGTAAAACTCACGAGCTCAAGAAAATTTAAGATTTGTTTTTTATCCCTGCATTTTTCTGTACACAATAGCCTATCATTCAAATGTCTAAACTCAGATCACGAAAGATTGCTATAGTTACATTTTAATTCTTGCCTTATAGTTAATTCCACAAAGACATTTAGCCCTGTGTAGGTCTGTTCTTTTCCTAGTCCCAAGTCACTGAGGGAAAAAAATGTTTTTTGTTTGTCATATATCTCTCAGTTTCTTTCTAGTAGTGTGACTTTGATCAGCTCAGACATTTGTCAGTTCACACACACCCTCATTTGAAGACTGTTGCAGGACATAGAAAAAGAGATGTTTAGAGTCAACAAGAAGAGCTTGTATGTTCTCTGTCTGAAACTTTTGCTCACTGCTCAGCTTTGTCTGTGTTCACGCTGGGGCGGGTGTGTTTGCTGTGGGGGGGGGTGCGGAGGGGGGTGCAAAGAAGGATATTAAGACTTTTAGAGAAGGAGGGTGGGAGGAGAGATTCTGAGAAACAGAAAGGAAGAAAGAAAAGAAAAGGGAATGGAAAGAGAGGGAGAGGAAATGAGAAGGGAAGGAGGGAGGACTGCTTTGTAGCTGCTAAGATTGCAGACAGAAATAGCACACAACCACCGTGAGCTGTGTGCGACACAGAGACCGAGACCAAATTGTACTCACTTTTATTAATCAGTTGCTCAAAAAGAAGGAAATGACATCTGGTCCTGTCTTCTTCTGCATCTTAATTTTGGGTAAATATTGTAAGTATGCTCACTATTTAATTTTATATGCCTTAATAATATTGTATGAACTAATCACAATTACAAATGTTTACTACTTACATTTATGCTTTTAATATAAAAATGCTTTTTTCTGGTAATTGTACTCTCACTTCAGAATTATTCTTAAGTCATTTCTGGTATTTATATTAGAAACTGGAATATATAGACAAGGCAGTAGTTAAGCAAGATTAACATGACATACAAACCTATGCTTCATAACAACCAATTTGTTTAAGCAACAATTATTTTATAAATAATTTGATAATATTTCAAGAGAAGCAGTCTTTAAAGAAATTGTGTTCAAGTAAGATGCCCATTTGAAATGTTCTGGTAAAGTCTACATTTATTTTGGTTTATGTGTAGTTGTAATGCTTCGTGGTCCCGGTCTTTGTGATTTGATATCATAGGTGTGCCTTCTCACTGAGAAATGCATTCATAAAACTCCTTTTTTATTTAACAAGATCTCTCACTCTTCCTTGGAAGAAAAACAAGGAAAAGCACAAAGCAATGAAAAGCACAGACCAGGAGCCCAAATGGGCATTTTTCCTTTTGTTATAATGACAGCTTGCTCTCTCTCTCTGTGCTATAGTTTATTTTTCAGAAAAAAAAAGAATGTAAATCAAGAAAGAGTCTTTCTGCATTCAACCCTATTTAAATGATATTACGTAAATAGAAATAGAATGTTTATATTTCCTAGGTGATAAATGCTGAGAAAGCCAAAGCAAATCAAGAAAGGAAACTTTCTGTGTATCTTTAATACCTTATGATGCTGTGAGTGATTAAGCTTTAACAAATTTAGAATTCACATGCACGTTTACATCTCTCCATTTCTTAAAAGTTTGTAGAAGTCAGTTTTCACTAAGATATTCTATTGACTGTGTCTCCAAGTAAATTTCCATCCGAACTCTCCCGGTTCTGATGGCATGTCTCGCATCAAAGTGATTTTTTTTCCCTTCTTCTCTTGACCTCCAGTGTGCTTTACTTTAACGGTCAAATGTGAGAGGCAGCATCAAAACCAAAGCAACATTTCAGAATCCTGGAGAAATATTCCAGCTCCTAGCTTTCTCTGTCTCTAATCTTGGTAATCATTTTTCATTCCAGTTTTACTGAGAAATAATTGGCATGCATCACTGGAGAAGTTTAAGTCAAAAAGAACGATGGTTTGACGTATATGTATTGTGAAATGATTACACAGTAGGTTCAGCTAACATCCCTCTTCTTATATAGATTCAATATAAAAGAAAAGAGAAAAGAATAAAGGGGAAAAAATTGTTTCCCTGTGATCAGAACTCTTAGGATTTACTCTCTTGACACCTGTCCTGTACATCACCCTGCAGTGGTGGCTGTCATCATCATGTTGGACATGACATCCCTAGCACTTATTTCTCTTATAACTGGAAGCTTATATCTTTTGACCACCCTCCTTCACTCCCGCCACCCCTCACCCCCCCCAATTTTTCTGGTTAACCACAAGTTTTATCTCTTTTTTCCACTAGTTTATTTTGAGACTTTCCTTTTTTTTTTAAGGTTCCACATATTAATGAGGCCATACAGTATTTGTCTTTCACTGTCTGACTTATTTCACTGAGCATAATGCCTTCAAGATCCCTCCATGTATCACAAACTGTAGTATTTTCTCGTTTTTATCACTGAATAATATTCTAATATATATATATATACACACATATATGCCACTACTTCTTTATTCCTTCATCCATGGGTGGTCATGTAGCTAGTTTTCATGTCTTGGCTATTGTAAATAATATTGCTAAGAATACCAGGGTGCACATTTTAACGAGTTAGGATTCTCATTACCTTTGGCTATATTTCTGGAAGTGCAATTGCTGGATCATGTGGTAGTTCTCTTTTTAATTTTTTTTAAAGATTTTATTTATTTATTTGACACAGAGAGAGGCAGCAGAGAGGGAACACAAGCAGGGGGAGTGGGAGGGGAGAAGCAGGCTTCCCGCTGAGCAGGCAGCCCAATGCGGGGTTCGATCCCAGAACACTGGGATCATGCCCTGAGCAGAAGGCAGACGTGTAACGACTGAGCCACCCAGGCGCCCCTTATTTTTAATTTTTTGAGGATCCTTCCATAGTAGCTATGCCAATTTACAATTCCACCAACAGTGTGTAAGGACTCCCTTTTTTCCACACCCATGCCAGCTTTCTTATCTCTTGTCCTTTCAATGATAGCCATTCTAAAAGGTGGGAGGTGGGATCTCATTGTGGTTTTGATTCACATTCTCCTAGCATATGACTAGTGATGTTGAGCACCTTTTCACATACCTACTGGCCCTGCATAGGTCTCCTTTGGAGAAGTATGTATTCAGGTTCTTTGACTATTTTTTAATTGTGTTATTTGATTTTTTTGCTATTGAGTTCTATGAGTTGTTGTTATGCTTTGGATATTAACCCCTGATCAGATATATGATTTGCAAATCTTTGTCCCATTCTGTATACTTTCTTTTCACTTTTTTGATGGTTTTCTTTGTTGCTCAGAAGCTTGTTAGTTTGGTATAGTCCCACTTATTTCTTTTTTGTGTGTTGCTTGGGTTTCAGGTGCCATATCCAAAATATCATTACCAAAATCCATTTCAAAGAGCTTTGTTTCTATGTTTGCTCCTAGAAGTTTCATGGTTTCAGTTCCTACATTTAAGACCCATTACCTATTTTCTTAACCAGAGGGCCAAAAGTCAAATGGTAAACCACCACTAAAAACTGAATGTTTCTCCTTATAATCCAAGCATTTAAGCTACCAGAGTTTTTAACATTTGTAGCCAAAACCCTCATCAGTCAATAACATTTTACTCTTCCCTATTCCATTTCAATAATAGAATAGATTAAATAAGCCAAAGGAATACTTCCAAGTTAGTTATTCTAATATGGAAAATAGAATTCTAATATGAGGAATTCAAAGATATGTAAAAGGTTTTCAGGGCAGGTTGAAAAGCAACTTTAGTTAATGTGTTACCAGCCAATTCAGCTTAGTTTTAAAAGTTCCCTGTTTACATATTCTCTTTCGTTAAAAAAATTTATTTTCACTAACAAAATATGAAAAGTAGATGATGACAATAATGATGATGTCAAAACCCTCCAACTTTTTTAAATTTAAGTTATCTTGTGATTTAAAAAAATTTTTTTGACTTTGTAGTGTGAGTACTTAAGGGCTCCAAGTTCTCATCCTTCCACACCATCTGCGAAGGATGAAGGCACAAACATCTGATGCACAGTTTAGCAAGCAGGATTCCTGGCGATAGAGTGTCAACTGAGTGGGGAAGGTGGAAGGGCAGGTGGCAGGAACCTCCAAAATAACAACCTCCACCCATAATTCACCTCCTACTTTATCTCACCGTCCAGCTCCAGCAAGAGAGGGTTTCCTATGCACAGAGCAAAAGAAGTCAACAACCACATCAGAACAAAATCTTAAATCTCTGTAACTACCCTATGGTGGTTATTGTTTGTTAGGCTGGTTGGTTGGTTTTTACTCCACTCTCCTGTTGCCTGGGAAAGGCAATGGGATCTCCTAGAAGACTGCTGGCCTGAGGTGCTTCGCGGCACCTCCACGTACTGGTTCAGAGATTTGCGGCAATGCCTTACCCTCTCAAGCCTTAGTTTGTAAAATGGCAATAAATCATTTACCCTTAATTTGTAAAATGGCAATAAAATCTTTCACCCTATCCACATCGCAGAGCCCTTACTTTGCTTCTTTATTACATAAATTACCTCCTTGAATCTTTACAACAACTCTATTAGGTAGACAAAATGAAGCACACAATAAAGGGAAGACCCAAGGACATTCAGTACCTTGTCACAAGACTCAGGCTCATAAATAATAATAAGACTCAAGATTTGAATGTTTTTAATGTCCACGGTTCCCCTAGACCGTGAACACTCTGAGAGATCCTGTGTGTAAGACGTAAGCAATTATTAGTTACCTTTTTAACCAAAAATACTTACTGAATGCCAGTTACTGTAATAAGCATGAGACTAAAGGGTGACTACAGCATGATCCCTGCTCTGAAGGGGAGAATGGAGAAGACAGAAAGTTAATCTAAGATTACCAGTGAGACAAGGGCAAAAACCTAGGTGTACACAGACTGGGGCAACATTAAAATTTAGAAAAGTTTTTCTTTCACCCTTGAGAATTTCTAATTCTCCAAACATTCCTCTGTCTGTAGTCTAGTTAGCTATATTGTGCCGGTGTTGATTTATTAGTTTTAATAATGTACTGTGGTTATGTAAGATTTTACCGTTAGGGGAAGTTGGGTAAAGAGTATATAGGACCTCTCTGTGCTATTTTTGCAACTTCTTGTGAGTCTATAATATTTCAAAATTAAAAGTTAAAAAACAATCCCCAAGAAGAATTGTATCGTAAGTCCCTATCAGCAAATGCTTTACTTATTACTTAAACAGTATCATTAAACAAAAACAATCATTTTACTTAATACTCCAGAGAGACAGGGAACCAGTGAGGAAATAGGAAACAGAAGAAGCCCAAACATAAACTTGATCCACTTCAGTATTCTGCCAAGAACTGATGCAGCTGGGAAAGTCCTCACTTTTAGATTCCAAATGGATACTTACAAGACCATCTGGGCCTTTCCTTAGGTCTTAAAACAGGCATATCTTCTAGCAATTATGCCCTAACCATTAAGATGGAGAAAGGAAGAGGTTTTCCCAGAACAAACCATCAGGATATGAAAAAAGAATACTGACCTATTTACCCACCTCCAAAAGATGAGGGAATAATCTCTCCAATATGCAGACTACAGAAATATCTATTATACCACCCTATATTTTTGAAGATCACTAATAACTTTGTATTGTTCTTTCTTTGAGTTTGGAATCATACTTTTAAATTTTAAGTAGAAAGAAAATTAACAAGTCTGTGCAAATACATCATCGTCTGTACAAAGGGAGACAAAATACTACATTTGTGAACTAAATAGTTTTGCGAACATAATTTCACACATTAGGACAAACTTGTTAAACTGAAATGTGCTTGGAATTGGGCGTTCTACTTAGGTTTGGTTTTTTGTTTTTTGTTTTGTCTGAAAAACTCTAAACATTTCTACCATTTTGATTTCAAGCAATATGATTGTGGTTATAATTGCAGTTGTTATATTTACCATTTATTGAGAGCTTTCCAGGGAACATGAACTATGTACTAAGTGCTTTACAAACATCGGATTTTATCCCTATAAAAGCCCTAAGAGATATTCTCATTTTGCAAAAGAGGAAACAGAAAATGAGAAATATTGAGTAGCATGCCTGGCATCATTCCCTAGTAATTGTTGCAAAAGAGATTTCATTCCAAGCCTATCTCCTTGAAAAGCCTGTTTTAGTAAAACATGATTTGGTTCTAGTATTTTCTAATACTACAATATCTTAGGATTAAAAGGGTCCTTAAAAGATCCTCCGATCTAAGTCACTGGACTTGAGGCTAGTTAGATATTTCTCCATTCTAGAGATTAAGCAATAAAGAAATATTGACCAGCCCAAAGTCACAAAACTGGTATAGCCAAACAAAAACAAAGTTTTCACAACCTGAGGTAAGGCCATCCCCATCCCAGGGAAGAAATCCATGCCTGGTATTTAAAGATCTCCTCCTATGAGCTGGTGTCATCTGCTCTACAGACATCTCTCAGTGCACACCAACGGAAGAGTTAGGATACACATGTATATAATTTGAACGTAAAGAAAATTAAACTCAACCTCTATTGACCCCAGGATTTTGCTTAGAAAGCATTTTTATTTTCAGCACATAACACAGAACTAGATACATAAAAAGTACCAATAAATATTTACTCAATTCCTATGTTAGCCTACCTCTCCACCCTCCTGGGTATAGTCTCCTGGATATAGTCTCCCCTCATTATTCCCACAACCCCAGTAGCTCTATTTCTTGTCTTGTACATAGGGACCTGATACTCTCTCATCCTCTTCAATTTCACACTTTCACCCATCACCCTAATCAAAACAACCGAGAACTTTTTCCTTCTTTGGAGATAAACAGGGGCCAGCAAGTCATGAATATTTCAAATTTGGGTTTTATTGTCTATCAGAACAATTCCAGAAGTCAAGTTAAGAAAAAAAAAAAAAAGGATACTATAAAGTGAGATCTCCTGTTCCTTGTGTTAGAAACTGATATTTTCCTGGAGTGCCTGGGTGGCTCAGTGGGTTAAGCATCTGACTCTCGATTTCAGTTCAGGTCATGATCTCAGGATTGTGAGATCAAGCCCCATGTTGGGCTCCATGCTGGTCCTGGAGCCTGCTTATTTAACATTCTCTCTCTTCCTCTCCTTATCCCCCTACCCACCACCAACCCTCCCCCGTGCACATATTCTCTTGAAAGAAAGAGAGAGAGAGAGAGAGAGAGAGAGAAAGAAAGTTGCCCTTTATAGTAATTTGGCTGTTTGATTTTTTTTTTTTTGCTAAGTCAATTCATTTTATAATTATTTCAATATTACCTGAATTAACTAGGGTCAACTTATTTCTTTAATCTTCCATAATAACAAACATATCTGTTTTTAAGTAATCAATACTTTCAAAAAAAGCCTCTGAGAATTATCCTTGGTGAGGAAGAATCAGGGGATTTTGCATGTGCTGCTCTACACCGCGTGGAACCCTTACTTCTGGCAGTTGTCCCAGCTCCTCTCTCCACTCTCTCTCTCTCTCCATCATTCCTCTTCAACTTCCCCCCAATACTGTCCGTGGAACTCAAGTTCTCCTTCCATCGTGAAGAACAGCACAGCTCTCTGGCCTGAGTCCCTGTCTCCAAATTCAACTCCAAGTCCACCTTTAGTCAAGGTGATCAGTTGAACCAAATATCACCCATATGATTAGCTACAAAAAGGGACAGCAGATAATCTGATATATTCTTTAATAGTAAGATTCACCCTTCTTAAAAGGCAGCTTAGAGTTAAAATATTTGTTTTTGTTAGAGAATTGAATATGCATTTGAACTGAGAGGCTGTACAATTACATGAGGTAATTCATTGCTTAAAACATCTAATTATGCCACTGTCCCCTAATCATCATTTCTCTTACCTCTTGACTAATATATTTAAAGAAAAATAATGCTTTTTCTGTTTCCAGCATATGAGTCTCTAGTGAATTGTTATCTAGTTAGACAATTTCATCTTATGTCTCTCAAGTATTTTTTAATTTAAGTTTCATAAAATTAGGCTTTTGAGTTTAAGAGAAAGTAAAAGCTTATAGAGTCCAACACCCTCATTTTTTACATAGGAAGAAACTGAGGTCATATAGTTGTGTTCCCTTTTGTTGTCCATTTTATTAGTCTTGATTTACTCTTAAAAACAGGCCTCCAAATTTCATATGTAGGACAAGAAGGGCAGGAAACATCAGAAGGGTAGAACATCGCCTTAAAGTAGAGAGAAACTACACTGAGGTTATTAAAATAAATTTATTATCCGCCCAAATCCCGGCCTCAAAGATTAAGACTTTGCCAATACACTCAGCTTAGTATAATCATTATTCACGTGCCTGCCTAGTAGATAAACATTTTAAATCATTCTCACAACCAGGAAGAAAATGGGCAGGGAGAGAAGGGTCTGATCACGCCTCTCTAAGTCCACGCTTGCAGTCAGACCCAAAGGAACCTTATTAAAAGGGGCTTTTATCAATCTCAAAGTAGATTAAGACCCAGTGGATGTTTTCATTATCTGCATTCCCTCTCCAGTCTGTGCTCCTATGCTATTCCTCAGACAACTAGATTGTCTTTAAAGATTTATTTATTTATTTTAGAGAAAGAGAGAGAGAGCACACAAGCGGAGGGAACGGCAGAGGTCTCTATTCCTCAGCCTCACCATACCTCTTGACAAAACACACACCAAGAGAAACTCTCGCCTCTTGGTCCCCAATCTTGCAACCAGAATTCTTATTTCTACCCACCTCTTATCCTTAAGCTCTCTTCCTTATGAGTTAGGATGTTCATAGAGGATAGTTCCCTATTAAACACACTTTCTGCAGATTACATATGCACCCATATTGCAGTTACCTACATTCAGGGACATTTTGGCTAATTTTTGCAGCATTCAGTAAGATGGTTCCAACATCTGACCCTCACAGCAGAAGGGAGCTATCACCCCATTGGTTCCTCTAGGTGTAGCCATTTAAACAGATAAATCTTACTTTATAGATTTGAAGTCGAAGTGTTAGAGAATAAAACATGCTGATGGACACGAACTGACAAATTCTGAACAAAATTTACTAATGGACATGGCCGGATCCACTGAGAAACATCACATGAGCTACCGCACAAAGACGTTTTGAAAGCTTGTATCCAGGTTCCATGGCGCAGGTACAAATTAATGAAAATAACTGATTACGTACTCAGGTGCTCAGGCACTAACTTCCGAGACAGAACACAATGGGTCGGGCCATTACATTCACCCACCAAACCTCTGATCCTTGTCTTTCTTTTGCAGCCTCTTCTCTCTGCCTGCTTACCCCTCAGCCTTTTAATATTTTAATAGGCTTTTCCCAGAGCAGGCTAGAAATGTTTGATTCATTTTCAATGGTCCAGAAGATATGCCATTTTTACTTTCCTAGTGCTGGCTGATTTGTTGGAAACTGCAAAACTGCTTCGTGGTTTATAAATGTTTCTACTTTCTCACCCATTTCCACCTTAGACAAGAAGACGTCATTAGTCACGCTTTCTGTTAGATTCTCTTAACCTCCACTTAACCTCCCTCTTTGTGTTAAAACCAAGAGGTGGCTAGTTTAGCTAAGTTAAATTTAGATTTTTATTTCTCCCCTTCTGCCTGCAGCCCTCACCCCTGATCTTGAGAGCTCCCTGGAAAGAGGGATTGTTTTTTGTTTGTTGAAATTCAATAACTTTTCTCGACAACTGAGCATTCATCTCCGGTGTTGACCTGAAATAATGAAACAAATCATTTGTCCATCAAATCCATTTTAATGGGAAAAAAATCTATACAAATCTTTTTGTAGTGCTGCTGGCTCTGAGGCATCTTTTTCAAAGTTTCTATGCTGGTAATACATAGCGGGTTCAATATTATTCTCATGGTCCATTATAGTCATTACCTAGGAGGAGCTGCACAAAAAAATTAAATAGACTTATTCCCTTCCCTCTAGGAGTTCACAGTCTATGACAGCTTTAAGGTCTGTCTTCTAAGATAGATCCGAATAGGCACAGGCTAGAATTATTAACTTAAGATGTGAACAGATAGGTCAAGGCCAAACATTTTGTCATGATTAAATCCTCTTGACATTTTGCCTGTGGTACAGCTCTTAATGAATACCTGAATAGATAATTAAGGAGCAAATGTGGTGCTGATCAAGAAGAATGGAACTTAACAAGCCAGTGTGTTATCAAGGAATCAAAGGAAGAATGATGCTACGTCATATGGAATAAAAATAAGTAGTGTTTGCAGATGGAGAATAAGCTCTAAGAGATTAGAAAATTCAGTGAAATCTCCCAGCAGTCCATGATGGAGAGGCAGCGTATCCTTACTGAGGCACGTACGTGTTGGTAGTGGTGTTAGTGCAACTTTATAAAGCTATTATATGTGATCCAGTCTCAGAACGGGTTCACATTTAATGAAACTCATACAGAACAAGGGCATTCACCTTTATTCGTGCCTCCAAAAAGATTTAAAGACTTATCCATTGTATATAGTCTGCATGAGACTTATTGAAGTCCATGCACTCTCTTCTCTATCACTCTTCAATCTCCAAGAACTTTTGACTCTTTACCCAGATTTCTCTCTTTGATGCAAGACCACGTGGACCCCCACCTGCCTCCTTTCCCCCCATCACCCAGCCCTTACTCCCGATACAACACGCTCCTCTGCCACACAGTCTCCTTGCGCACAAAATTTATTGTCTATTCTGATTACTTTTTTCAGGAAAATTCATCTCTCAGTTTTTCCCCTAACGAAGTAGAGGGTAGGGAGGAGTTCAGAGAAGGTTAAAATGCAACGCCAACATTATTGGTCATGAAATTTCAGGGTATAGGAAAAGGTGTAAACTATTACACACATACATACACACACACACACACGCAAAGACACACAGAATAATAGCTTTGTTCCATCATTATAGGAAGTATATCAAAACCAGATATAGGATACAATTACACAAATTTTCATTCTCAGGCCACAAATCTCAGCTGTGCAAAGGTGAAATTTTGTTTCTGTGACTAAACTGAGAGCTCGTGACTCCCACAAAAAAATGATAGACATTTAAATTTGCTAATTCAATGTAGCTTCATTAAAAAATTGGCAATTTATCTTTCAAGTACAATCTTAATCCCTTAAGAACGCTTACCCAGTCCACCCACACATGTAGCATGTAGGTTCAGAGGCAGCTTCTGAAACATGGAAGGGGAAGGCAGGTGGAGGGATGAACAACTGCCGTAACTTTGCCAGTTCTGTGTGAGGTTTAGCTCCTCTGTCAGGTGTTGGCATCAGCACTCACCAAAGCATTCAAACACTTCCATGTTCTCCAGCTAGCAGGGCTGGAAAATCCACATGCTTCTACCCGGCAACAACGCCTCTCTACATTGACCGTCTGCTTGTAGCCAGCCTTCTCCAGAGAGCAGAGGAAACCCTCAAATGTCCTTTACCTGTTGGGAGCCCAGGGGAATTTAGGGCTGACTCAGCCCCTGTGCTAGTTTACCTGGCACCACAGCTCCCCAGTCCCCTCGCATTACGCAAGATATATGGCTTCAGCTAGAGATTTGCCCTTTCCTCGAGCTGTGTATTAGGATTTGGGACAGGAATCACCTCTATTTGGGCACCCCCCTCCAAGCTCTTTCTGTGATTTCCACCTCCCCTCTTCCCCAAAAGAGCTTCAGACTCCAAGTGGACAGGGTTTTTCATTCTCACATTTTGTTCCCACTGATTTCAAGAAAACTGCTTTGAGAGTATCACACAGGCTTACCCACTTCTTTAGGTTGGGGAAACACTCAGTTCTGGGAGTCCTTCAGTATTTGGTCTTGACAGTCAAAACAAAGATGGTAGAATTCAAAAAAATAAATAAAAAGGAAAAATATGCTCTCTCAAGTATCTGGCCTTTGCAGTTGAAAGCCATGGCTTTTAAGCTTTGGAACTCAGGCAAGAATTTGACTATTCCAGAAAGGCCCTTTTGTGTTCTTCCTTCTTTGAGCAATAAAGTACAGTCCAACTGCCTAGTATTAGTGGGAGAAGGTAAAAAATGAGTAACTAGGAAAGAAGAATATTTGGATATATGATAAAAACATGCAGCATTTGATAAGCAGGAATTATATACACAAAACCATAGTAACTTGAAAAACTAATTATAATGCCATACTTTAGTAAAATGGAACTCTTTTGAGAATTTGCAAAATATTTAATATCAAATATTTACCTGGATTTCCCAATAATGATAAGTGGATACAAGTAACTCTACATGTTTATTCTCACTTTTGAGAAAATTCTAAAGGAAAATCAGAATATTCATAATTTAAATAATGATGATAGGGTTATTCACTTTATCAAAGGAATTTCTTCATTTTGTTATTTTTTAAAGTCACATGAAAGTGTACCTATTCTATCTGGATTTTAACCTAAATATCATGGCTATATCTCATATTCTTGCTGATACCATTTCCTCACACCTTTTCATTCTGTTGCCCAAACCAGTTCTTCTTATTCTACTTACACCTACCTTTTGCATAATTTTTATTTTTAATCTCTTTTCCCTACATTTTACTCTGCTTTCTTTCCCTATTGTTCTAACCAACACTGATCACAATATTACAGATGAAAACACCACAATATAAAAGCTTTATTTGAATTGTGAAAAATCCCAAATCGTTGTGTTTGCCTATTAACTTTCTTCTAAGAGAATGTGTGAAACAATAGAGTTTGTGCTCAACATTAGGAAGGAAAAAAGAGTAGTCTGACATCATGCTCTCATCACCAGGAGATTGCTGTGCTCTAACAAATGCTCTTCTCCAGTCGGTCCCCAGGAGCCTACACTACTTTTAAACTTATTCTGGGGAAATTGCTGCAAATGTTTAATATATATTATAATGTGCTATATTCTATGTCCTTAGATACACAAAATGTGCTAAACCAGAGTTACCATCTTCTGATTATTAACATGAATTATTTATATTGCTGAAGTTATAACTAGCGTCAATTACATTATTGAAGTTCTAGTTGAAGATAAACACATGAAGGTATTGTCTAATTAAGTCCTCACATGGACTCCGGAGGATAAATATGTTCTCACCTCTCCACACGAGGGACTGTCTCAGACTTAGGAATTTGCTAAGATCACCAGCTCATAAGTATTTAATTTAGAACTTGAACTCCAGTTTATCCGATACCCAAGTCTGAGTTCTTTCCACTCCTCATACAAACACCAAAATCATGATACATAATTATTGCATATTATCTCTCATTTTATAGAACAAATATTTTTATTCCCAATTACAGACGAGCAAACTGATCAAGCAAGTTGAACTCAGTTCAGATCCGCCACTGACTGTTTCCTGGGGGAAAAGAGAAGTCACTGGCAAGCACAGATAGAGTGTGGGCAAGGCCACAAAGGAGGAGAGGGCATGGCAGATGCAGGAAATGATGAGAAGTTGGGGTGGCTTAAGAATAACGAGGAAGCAAATGCTTGGAGATAAAGTTAGAGAAGATCATTGGAACCAGATTATGAACTCTTTGTAAGCCACTCTCAAGAATGGGCTTTGGGCCACAGTACATAAATGATTGCAGTAGAAGTTATGCACAGAATGATATAAAGAGATTGATTGTTTAGAAAGTTACTCTGGCAACTTACCAAAAATGGTCTAGAATGTGAGACCCTGAAAACAATCCCTACAGGAAGTGTCCACTACACTTGAGTCACTAGAGAGATAGAGGCTATGATCAAGTCAAGTTGGCTGCTGTTTTTTACATTGTTTTCATAGGACCTTAATATATTTTTAATATATTTTCTCCCTGACTTGTACCTACAAAATACACAAAATATGTGTGGAATACTAAGCAAAGTTTTTGTCTACTACCCTAATACAATATGACTGGCTTTTTTTGACATTGCACTCCACAAACATTCAACAATTATCCCTACTTCTAGTTCCCCAAAGAGTCTTTTGATCAACTCTGTGCCTGTATTTACATGTTTCCTATTTTTCTTGTGTTATTTTCTCACTGTTTTCTTTAATTGCATAAAGCTTTTGGATCCAATTTGAAAATAAGGCAAAAGACAAAACATAATAGAAAACATTGTTAACAAACATACATACAACAATGGACAACAGTTGGACAATGTGTTCATTTGAATAAAATGGAAGACACTATCTAGAAGTACAATCTCTACTCCTTAATCAATAAGTAACTTTGCAACACAAAGCTGTTACTAAGAAAGTGTCAGTAAACAAACTTAAGGGATTTTTCTCAGCATTTCACAATACACAGTAACCTCACAATAGTGGAAAAACAGTATAGATATAAATAATGTAAAATATTGGGTTCACAGGGCCAAGGCATAATATCTGTAAGATATAATTTTATTCTTTGTTTTAATATGTTCATTTTTAATTAGTAACACTACTCGTGATAAGTTTAAGGCACAAATGTACATTCATTACTTTATTTCTTGGAGTTTCCTTGATGAAGGTCACAGTAAGAATGCGGCAAAATGGTGCTGAAAGTTTAGGGCACATTACTGATCATGCATCAGAGAAGCCCTCAACCCTCAGCACATTCCTAGTCTCCCTAAAAATTGCAGATCCATGGTCATGCTATTTAGAAAAGTAGCTTTCCCAGGACATCTTCAAAATAAGAGTATATCTTATTATTCCTGCAAGCATTGAACCAAAGGCGATACAGTGAGTTGGCCAGTTAGCTCAATTGGTTAGATCATGGTGCTAAAAGGGATACACAACTGAAAATGGGATCCTTTTGCAGATATTGTAAACATTATGTAAAAACCATTACTAAAAGCATCTGTGACTAGAAATGTTATAATCACTAGTCACAGAAAACTAAAAAATAGTTTCCATACATTTATGGAAGAACAAGAGATTCACTTTCAGCTGGACAAATCCTTCCACTGGAAATTACTTTCTGTTGTAAACTATATTAACTCTCAAAAATAATACAGTCTGAAAATCACGTGCATTCTGAGGTTGGACTATCGGTATGCTACTTAGGGCTTACAGTGGTAAGCTCAAGGAATGCCAGGCATACATAATGCACAAAGTTTACTTTATGGTTTTCCTAAAAAGATAAGTTCCGTGTCAATTTGTCAGTTTAGGAAAACCTAGTTTTTGGATTTTTGTTCCCTTGATTAATGCAGATGTATATTCTAGATTCAAAATCTAAAATCCAACCTCTCTTTAGGATTTTTACCATCATTTGGTGACAGACTACAGCTGTGGTAAATACGGTATTATTCCACCACTAGCTATACTGAAGAGCTAGTCAAATTTCAAATATTTCTTTTTGCATCTCTTTCTTTCCTTAATTTTCTATTCCTTTCATCCTTTCTCCCCTTGCCACAAAAAAAAAAAAAAGAAAAAGAAAAAGAAAAAGTTTCCTTTGTCTAGTTGTTCCATAGACAAAAACTTTGTCCCTAGAGTGTCTGAGTCTGGTAAAAGGGCTAATGTCTTTTGTAGAAACAAAGATTTGGTAGCTACACTAGGATCAGGCCCAGGATGTGTCTGGGGAATTTATAGAAATTGGGTCCTAACTAGCTGAAGCCAGAGTCTGGAAGAAGAGCCATAGAGATATTCACAGCACCACAATTTTAAACTACTATTCCAAATGTTTCAAATACATGGACAATTATTCATTCTTCCTTTCCTCTGACTAATATTTTTTTGAGTTCCTACAATATGCCTAGCATCAATACAGGCATCAGAAATCAAAGGCAGACAAAACAAGAAAGATGGCTTGCCTATCGGAATTTACATTCTGGGGGTGATATTCAAATTACAAGAAGAGGGCACCTGGGTGGCTCAGCCAGTTAAGAGTCTGCCTTTGGCTCAGGGGCTCCCTGCTTAGTGGGGAGTCTGCTTCCCCCTCTGCCCCCACCCCCCATGCAAGCTCTCTCTTTCTCTTGCTCTGAAAGCATGCAAAAATAAATTAATAAATCTTGAAAAAAAAAAGATAAACCAATAAATAAAATATCCCTGATAGAAGTAAATGTTGTGAAGAAGGAGGAGGAAAAAAAAAAAAAAAACACTGACAGTGTAATAGGGTAGTAACTAGCAAGGAATGTGGGAAGACTTGAGACAGAGTGATCCCAGTTAGGCAGGGATATTTATCTGAAACCTGAGTAATGAGCAATAGTCAGCCATGACCCACGGGAAGAACAATCCAGGTATCCAGATGGATAGAATGGCTAAATCAAACACTGTAAAGTAGGAACAAACAGCCCATCCAGATATGGCTGGAATTAAGTGAAGCAGGAAAAGTGGAAAGTAACCAAATCAGTGAATAAGAGTGTCTCACTCATGTAAGGTAGGGGAGGGGTGAGGGGGAGGGTAGAGAGTTTGGATTCTTATCCTAAGAATAATGGGGTGACATTATAAGTTTTGAAAGAGGATATTTTCGTGATCTGATTTCTTTTTGAAAGATCCCTCTGGCTAATGTATGGAGAACAGGTTAAAAGAGAACCAGGAAGTCCAAGTGAGAGACTACTGCAGCTAAGAAAAGACAGTGGCGGACCCTATGAGAGAAGGAAGAAGCCGAGAAGAGGAGACATGGGCACATTCAGGATAGATGTGAAGAGAAAGTCACCAGCCCTTGCTAAAGGATCACAGGTGGGAGGTGAGGGACAAAGAGAATCCTTTATCCCTAAAAGGGGAGAGAAGGCAAAAGGAATTGTGAGGCTCAGAGAGATGCTAAGGGAATTTTCTTATAAAGGAGAGAAGAATATGTAGGAAAATAGCTATGTAAAGTACAGATTTTCTGCTTAATAATTCAGTTCTGGAGGAATGATGCTTGCCCTCACCTGCCACAGATGAGCATCCAGCCCTTTTATTGGTCTAATGAGCTGGGTACAGATGGGCAGGTCAGCCTGCAGCCACACAGAGGGAGCCCAGCTGGCAACAGCCATGCTACAGTATGACCAAAGAAGAGAAAATGAGTCCTTCCTCACTGTTTAACCTGGTGACCTGAATTAGGAACCCTCTCCCAGTACAGGCTTCAGCCTAATTTGAGATAGCAGCGTGGACAGAAATAGGCGGTCAGGCAATCAACAGCACAAATGAGGACCTACAGAGAGCCACGTTCATTAGAAATCAATCAAGAAAGGTTTGAGGGTGGGGGTGCCCTACAAAAGATTAGGAAGAGTATGAATTAATTCCTGATTGACATCAATAAGAAAAAAAAGGTATAAGCAATATCTACTTGATATCAGAGTCTTTTTTTTTTTAAAGATTTTATTTATTTATTTGACACAGAGACAGCCAGTGAGAGAAACAGCCAGTGAGAGAGAGACAAGCAGGGGGAGTAGGAGAGGAAGAAGCAGGCTCCCAGCAGAGGAGCCTGATGCAGGGCTTGATCCCAGAATGCCAGGATCATGCCCTGAGCTGAAGGCAGACGCTTAACGACTGAGCCACCCAGGCACCCCTCAGAGAGAGTCTTAGCATCAAAGTGGGCTACATGTGACTCTTAGCAGCTCGGCTAATATTCTGCCCATGATGCTTACAATTTCATGGATCCATGATTGGATAGGATGGAATGGATATACTCTCAGCACAGCTGTTAGTTACAATAGAAATAATCTAGAAATTAAAAGCAATGAACTTAGAAAGAAGGGAAATTCACACATAGTACACATGACTTCTGTGAAAGGCAGTGAAGGACACTTTCACATCCATTAGTTTCATCTAATCACGCCAAAAAACACGGAAGGGAAATTTTACTAATCCCCGTGTTCTAGAAGAGGAAACTGGGAAGTTATGAAACCTGCACAAAATCCACAACAGCACAACTGGGACTTCCAAGAATAACTCCCCCCCACCCAGCAGCAGCCACACATAGCCTACGCTGTGAACATGCAGGACCCATGTGGGGAGCGAGTGTTGAGGACTGCCGTTGACTGAGGTTGTGACAATTCTAAGGAAAGGCACAAGCAGGAAAATATTCAGATTTAAATAAGCCCTTTTGATTTTGCTGAATAATAAGTAGCAATATGGAAAAGCATTAAAATTAAGTCCATGACAGACGTTCTTAACAAAATAATAGCCACCATGGGAATACTAAAAAGGAAGCAGCGGTCACTTAACCTGTAGCCTGCAGACATGCAGTCAGTCAACAGTCAGTGGTGCCTGGAACAGCCCTGTAATGATATTCAGAGTCTTGCTTATTGTATTTCTCCCTCAGAGGTAATATCCCCACTGCGTACCTTGAGACATCTATGTCACATCCAATTAAGCCTCGTCCAACTCTCATGGTCTATAAATATGCCTTTGAAATTGTCCTTTGGGTTAAAGATGGGAGAAGAAACTACAGACTCTAAGTCATAAACACACAGATGCCATGGAATGACATATCTTTAGATAATATGACTGGCATTTAAAGTTGTTTGTGTCTTACACTCATAAGTCCCAGAAAACTTAAAGCGTACCTACATCACACACACACACACACACACACACACACACACACACACACACGGCGTCCAGGTAATGTCATATATTTTCAAAAATCGTGTGGGTATGTGCCCAAATACCAGGCAGAGAGGAGGTTAGATATAATAATAAACATTTTAAAACCTGGGAACTTGACAAAGCTTTTCAGCTACAGTAAGTTACAGCTACCAAACTTTTTTAAATTTTATTTTGAAAAATTTTAAACCTACAAAAAGATTACAAAAGCAGTAAATGAACACCCCATACCTTTCACCTGGATTCACCCGTTGTTAACATTGTCCCGCACTTGCTTTCTAAATCTCTCACCAAAACACAAACTTACACATATTTTTCTTGCTGAACGATTTGAGAGTAAGTTGCAGACGTCATGATTCTTCCCTCCTAAGAATTAGTTTTCTTAACCACCATACGATGATTAATTTCAGAAAAATCTTACACTGATAAAATCAAACTAACATAAAATCCATATTCATATTTCATCGATCATCCTAATTACGACCTTTACAGAAAAAAAATTATTTTTTTCTCTAATCCAGGCTCCAATCCAGGATCACACCTTGCATTCAGCAGCCACAGCTCTGTAGTCTCCTTTAATCTGAAGACAATGACGTGAGTTTTGAAGAATGTTGTTCTGTAGAACATTCCTTAGTTTCAGTTTGTCTGATTCAAGTGTACACTTTTATATATACCTAAAATAACAGCTTTTTTCCCAAAGCAAGACTGTTACAGAAGCTGTCATAGAAATATACCAGAGGAAATCTACATGCTAGGTTTGGGGGCTCATCTCCCATTAAAGTATCTCCTCATATTTCATTATTTTGTCTTTAAAATAGGGCTCCCTGTTTCCATATCTCACTTGTTCTTTTCATTGTTCTCCACCAACTTTCATATAAAAACATCACACCTAATCTGTCCTAACTTTCAAAGTCATTTTTTTTTTTAAAGATTTTATTTACTTATGCGAGAGAGAGAGCATGAGCAGGGTGTAAGGAGAAGCAGGCTCCCCACTGAGCAGGGAGCCCAAGGCAGGGCTCTATCCCAGGAACCCCGGATTACTCTCTAAATATGAAGGAAGGAGAGACCAGGGTAAGAAGTCTTTGTCTTCACTGGAAATCATTGCACCATATGAACCATGAGTCTGAATTTATAAAGTTGCCATCTCCAACACATCTGCCAAGAAACAATAGGAAAATGTCTGTTTAGATGCCTTATGTCCGTCTTTGACTTTGTGGGGAAATATCTTAGAACATCCAGGTTTACACAAACATAAAATACCCTCATGACGTAGTATCTCTTCCTTGCACTGGAAAGATTTCAAAAAAGAGACAGATCACCCAGAATAGAAGTCAAAGAGGAAGTCAGTCAGAAGGTATAATTGACCTTGATCATGAAGGGTAAGATTTAGAAAAAGAAGATATGCAGGGACCCTATTATAAGCCAAAAAAGAAAGGGGCTGATAGATGAATGACTTTTCAGGGGCTCACAAGCAGGTCAATATGGGGGAATAAGTTGAGGCACCATGTTAAGAACACACACTCTGAAGGGAGTCAGACCTGAGTCTGAATCAATCCTGCCACTTACCAGTTCTGCGATCCCACACAACTTACTCCTCTATGCCTTACCTTCTAAACTGTAAGGTCATGATAATATTAATAATTATTTCATGGGATTATCATGAGGATAAAATGAAGCAAGGCATGTGCAATGCTTAGCCTAGGCCTCACATAATCTAAGTGCTCAAAAGCATGAGAGAAAGAACTGCAGATTGTAGAGAAAGTTTAAGTAATGGATTCTTAGGTTTAAAAAATTAGGTTATGGTGAGTTGGGACCCCTTTCACTATAAGGCTAAAAGTGTAATCAAAAGGAAACCACTAAAAATGTATTACTTGGACATATTATAATACGGACTGGAATTAGTTGAGACAGTAGGAATGGGAACAAGGTGCTAAATGGAAGAGCTATTAGGAAATACAACTGCCCTTGATTTAGGATCTCTATTTCTTGGCTGCACCACTAGAGTAATCGATAAAACTGAGTGCTGTCATACCAGTGAGTAGGAATAAAATGTGATGGTTGGATAGTCAAGAAAACTGTTTTGTCATGTTTTGAGAAATAAGCTAGAAATGCATAGAGAATTCAGAAACTAAGGCTACTCTTTGTGTTGGGAAATATCTGCAACCATTCAATAAATTCTTACAGAACACTTATTATGACAGAATACTAAGCCCTAAGAAATGTTTATAATAGGGGCGCCTGGGTGGCACAGCGGTTAAGCGTCTGCCTTCGGCTCAGGGCGTGATCCTGGCGTTATGGGATCAAGCCTCACATCAGGCTCCTCCGCTATGAGCCTGCTTCTTCCTCTCCCACTCCCCCTGCTTGTGTTCCCTCTCTCGCTGGCTGTCTCTATCTCTGTCAAATAAATAAAATCTTTAAAAAAAAAAATGTTTATAATAACATCTCACCCAAGATCACTTATCCTGGAACCTCAAAAATTTTGATTCTTAAAAACCATTAAAAAACAAAAGAAGAGGAAAGAAATTTTGCCCTTTTCAGGCCCTCGTTCATAGCGTATTTGCTCATTCTTTACACAGAAGTTTACCATGTCCGAGTATCTGCATTTGTAGCTACAGCCAGTTCACATACAAAATTAGAGATGGTAATTAGAGGACTAAGACTACAGAGGCAAACATTAATGATGGGTGAAGAGACAGCTGGCGAAGAATTGCGGAGAAAAACTACAAAAGACCGGAGTCTGTGTTCAAATTTATAGGACACAAATCCCCTCAAAAGGCCCCAAGATATCATTGTGCTGTTCAACACGATAACCCAAACTCACAAAGGGAGATTAAGGTAATATTTGATAGCTCTCCAAAACGTTGGAGGTAATGCTAAACAGAAAAATTATATCACAGACACCAGTATAGAACATGGTGGACAAGTTGGGGGAATGGAACTGGCATGGGAAATGGGGTCATGAATTTTTTTTTCTTTTGTTTTTAAGAAGGGAGACCTCACAGCACGTTTTCAGGCTGTTAAGAATGAGCTGGGAAAGTGGTAAAAACTGGTAATGTCTAGCGAGCAGGAGGAACCACTGGACTGTGCCCTGAGGAGGGGAGAGGAGGTGGTCCCTGCGGCTCCGGGGGAAGGCCGACTCTAGGCAAGAGCGAAGAGGGCTCCTCCGCAGCAAGGACGAAGAGGGGGAGCATGTGAGGGGGGTCTGTGGGGAGAGGCCGTGGGGGAAAGAGTGGGGCTCCTCCGAGCAGCATTAAGAGCCCCCCAATATTCAGGTCCTGTTATGAAATGGATCATGTGCTTTTTCTTGCCAATTTAGCCCCACAAGTGCAGGTCCAAGAGAAACAGAGTTGGGTAGAACTGAAGTTTCGACTTTGCCATTAAAAGTGAATGTAGAAGGGATACATTTTGAATGCTGCGAATCAACAGCCGCCAGATTCGTGAGTCTCAACTACTCTGTTTCGAGAGCTACTACTTACTCCTTCAGTGAGGATTTTCCAAATGCTTCCCAGGAATAGCCAGTCACTGAACTTGCAGAATAAACCAAGCAGCTCTTCCCCGGCAATGCCAGACGAGTTAATCCTACACGCTTTGCTCACGGAGTTAGCTTCTTCCAGAAAGGATCTGCATGATAGCAGCTTGGTAGCCTTTGAGGAGATTAAGGTTGGAATTCATCTCAGTGATTCTGTAATTCTGGAAAGAACCCATTTAAAATATATTCTGAACTCCACAATGCTTGATTTTTAAAAATACACACACAATAGAATATGCCATTTTTTAAATGTGGCTCTGACGACTCAATTTAGACACAAGTAATACAGAAATAGTAAAACTCCTATTAGGAACTTAGGGGCAGAATCATGGAACTTCATTTCTCAGTAAATAAAATTAACCGGAATGCCCACTCCTGCATACAGCAAAAACTTAGTGTACCTCCAGGTAACCCAATCACTCCTGTTTTCTTCCTACTGTTTTCCCTTCAATATCTTTTGGGTTAATATTTTGCCAACTCAAAGCTCTCCACCTCCCGGTGTCTCCTCTCGGTTCCAGAAGTGATCTATACTGGGCCGTCTTTTTTGTGTCATCTAGACTCCGGTGGGAGGGGCATCTGCTTTTGGTCCTTTTGACCACGGCTGGATTTCTCACACAGGAAACGAAACCACGCACGCTAAGTTCCTGGTTTCCTCTCCCTGTCATACCTGTTGCGGAGGCTTCGGCTCCCCCACACTGTCCTGCAGTGTGCCTGACACGGGTCAGTCTGCATCATCCTCTTCCCTCTCGTGAGAGCTCTCCGAGTCGGCTAGCTCATTCCTGACTCCTTCTGTTCCCTCTGGGGAGTGCTGTAAATTTCAGGACGCCCTTCCATTCCAGTCCAGGGCTTCATAAAATGAGAGAGTGCAAAAAGGAGCGCCCGGGTCTCTATCCTTAAACACATCTCCATTTTATTCTACGGCGGCTAAACCAGGTGGTATGCGGTGAAGAAGGTCCATTGAAGTTTGTGATCTCTTTACCTACCCAGGGTATAATTTCTTACTACTTTCCCTCCAGATTATTTGGTCCCAGCCCAGGGGAATGGAGATTCTGTCTAATCCATTTCCTCCTGTCTTCTGATGAATCCTTATATCTTTGGGAGGCAGGAAAATTGCCTCATCATATGCTAAATCAGTCAAGTTTCTACCAGAGAAAAAGAAACAATAGGATATATATTTTTTATTTTTATATATTTCCTCTCTCTCTCTCTCTATATATATATATGCACACATACATACAGTGATTTTTATGCTCATATTATTTGCATATATGTTCATATATATGTATGTGTTTATGCACATACATGTATAGATTGATAGATATAGATGTATAGCAATTTATCTCAATGAATCGGCTTACTCAGTTGTGGGGTCTGTCTGGTCAAGTCTGAAATTCATTGGGCTAGAAATTCTTGGGAAAGAGCTGATGCTATGGTCCACAGGTAGAATTTCTTCTTTCTCAGAGAAACCTCAATTTCTGCTCTTAAGGTCTTCAACTGATTAGATGAGGCCCACCCACGTTATCAAGGATAATTTCCTTTTACTTAAAGTGATTGTGGATGTTAATCACATTTACAAAATGCCTTCACAGTAATGCCTAGATTAGTATTGGAATGAAAAACTGGTTACTATAGCCTAGCCAAGTTAACACATAAAACTAACCATCACATATGCATTCTCACTCTGTGGTTTATGTATAAATTTTATGTTCTAAGCTCTCCACACAAATCAGCCTTTGGAGCTTAAAGGAAAAGAGATGTTCTGTCCTCAAAATTCTGGCTCTTTCAGGGGTGCCTGGGTGGCTCAGTCAGCTAAGCATCCCAGTCTTGGTTTTCACTAGGTCACAATCTCAGGGTTGTGGGATCAAGCCCCAAGACCAGCTCGGCACTCAGCACTGAGTCTGTATGAGATTCTTCCTCTCCCTTTTCCTCTGCCCCTCTTGCCATGATCTCTCTCACTCTCTCCCAAATAAACAAATGTTTCAAAAAAATTTTTTGGCTCTTGCAATGGAAATCCAGGCTTCCAATAATAATGCTTCATCTTAAAGTTTATAAGTTAATTCCAGTAGTAATATATTTCTTGGTTCTCAGCTATACTTGTCCACCTCGTGAAACAATGAATATCACTGAAATAAGTGAAGACCCCATGAAAAAAAAAATTCAGGAAAGAAAAAAACCTCAACCATTGTTTTCAAGCTTTATCCCACCAAACTCTAAGACCCCACAAATAACCCAAGATTTTTTTCTTTCTCCAAATTTTTTTTTTAAATTCTAGTTAGTTAACGTATAGTACAATATTAGTTTCAGGTACGGAATTCAGAAATTCATCACTTACATACAATGCCCGCTGCTCATCGCAACAATCCCTCCTTGGGGTGCTTGGACGGCTCAGTCGTTAAGCGTCTGCCTTTGACTCAGGTCATGATCCCAGGGTCCTGGGATCAAGCCCCGCATGGGGCTCCCTCCTCCCTCACTTGTGTTCCCTCTCTCACCATCTATCTCTCTGTCAAATAAATAAATAAAATCTTTAAAAAAAAAAATAACAGCTATCCCTCTTTAATCCCCATCACCTGTTTAGCCCATCTTCCCTCAAAATCCCCCATCTCTCCTTGGTAACATCAGTTTGTTCTCTATAGTTAAGAGTCTGTTTCTTGGTTTCTCTCTCTTTTTTCCCTCTGTGTACATTGTTCTGTTTCTCAAATTCTACATGATTGAAATCATATGGTATTTGCCTTTCTCTGACTGACTTATTTTGCTTAGCATAATAATACTCCATAGCTCCACCCACGTTGCTGTAAATGGCAAGATTTCACTCTTCTTGATGGCCAAGTAATATTCCATTTTATATATGAACCACCTCTTCTTTATCCATTCATCAGTTGATGGACATTTGGCCTATTTGCATAATTTGGCTATTGTTGGTAACGCTGCTATAAACATCGGGGTGCATGTATCTCTTTGAATCAGTATTTTAGTATTCTTTGGGTAAATACCTAGTGGTGCAATTGTTGATCATATGTTACTTCTATTTTTAACTTTTTGAGGAAACTTCATATTGTTTTCCACAGTGGCTGCACTAGTTTGCATTCCCACCAGCAGTGCAAGAAGGTTCCCCTTTCTCTGAATTCTCACCAAAACCCGTCATTTCCTGTGTTGTTAATTTTAGCTGTTCTGACAGGTGTGAGGTGATATCTCATTGTAGTTCTGAGTTCTATTTCCCTGATGATTAGTGATATTCAGCATCTTTTCATGTGTCTGTTGGCCATCTGAATGTCCTCTTTGGAAAAATTTCTATTCATGTCTTCTGCCTTTTTTTAATTGGATTATTTGTTTTGGGGGTGTTGAGTTTGATAAGGTCTTTAAATATCTTGGCTACTAACCCTTTATCAGATATGTAATTTGCAAATATCTTCTCCCATTCCATAGGTTGCATTTTAGTTTTGTTGATTTTCTTCCTTTGCTGTGCAGAAGTTTTTACCTTGATAAAGTCTCAATAGTTCATTTTTGCTCTTGTTTTTCTTGCCTCATGAGACATGTCTATTAAGAAGTTGCTATGTAAGCCAGGATTTTTAAAAATCAGACCAAGTTAATGGAAAATATGAAACACATGAACTTAATAAAAATGTAACGTATTTTGCTTCATTTTTCTAGGTTCTTTATCTTGGTTTTTATGGGAAGTTATTTTTAATGGCATGTTCTTACATTCTCCTAGGCTAATGACATAGGTAGGGTATGAGTGAAATAGGGCATGAACTATTAATCTGGTGAGAATAGTAGATAATGCTAATGAAAATTCAGTCCATCTCCAGTTAATTCAATTCACCACATATCATTCATTCTCACTCATTCATTCATTTGTAAGTATTGATTGCCATCTTATACTACTTAAGCACAGGGAATATGACTATGATTTGAGACACAGTCTCTCTGTCCCCAGAACGCTGACAGAAGAGACCTATGTGGACAACAATTACAATATAGTGCAACAGGGGGCTGTTGAAATGGGATATGTACAGGATGCTAAGAAAACAGAGAAGAGGTATACAATCCAGCCTAGAGAAGAAATAGAAGCTTTCAGAGGAAGGTAATACATGAATCCTAAAGAAAGTATAGGATATTGGCAGGTAAATAAGGAAATCACACTGCCTATTTACTGACATTTTGTTGGCAGGAAACAGCAATGTGCGTGCCACGTTTGGGGACTGCAAACAGTCTGTCCTCAGGTCAGTTCTGTGGGAGGCCTTAAGTCAGACTGGAATCAGGACAGGTAACAATGAAGTCATAATTCTTTGTGGCTGTCGTTGGAAGAATGGTTTGTTTGTTTTAGTTAGGAGAATGGGATTTTATTTTTTATTCAAGTATAATTAGCACACAGTGTTATATTACTTTCACGTGTACAATGTCATGATTCCAACAATTCTATATATTACTCAGTGTTCATCATAACAAGCACATCTTTTTTTTTTTTTTTTTTTTGAGAGAGAGAAAGAGAGCAAACATACGTGGGAGACGGGGGGAGAAGAGGCAGAGGAAGAGGGAGAGAGAGAATCCCAAGCAGGCTCCACGCCCAGCACAGAGCCTTAGCAGGGCTCAGTCTCATGACCCTGAGATCATGACCTGAACTGAAATCAAGAGTCACATGCTTAACTGACTGAGCCACCCAGGCACCCCACAGTAAGTGTGTTCTTAATCTCCTCCACTTAGAGGAAGGTGTAATTCTTGGAAAACCAAGTTTAATTTACCTGAAGCAATGTAAGTTATGAGAAAAATCATAATAAAATATTCAAAATGAGAAAATGGGCTGAGGCAATATCATTAAGAGCTATTGAGTAACTGGATCTTGTCAGGACACATGAATTTTTTTGGAGGAGGGGCTATTTTTTCAACTTTATTGAGGTATAGACAATTGAATTTTTTTCAAGATTTTTTTTTGTGAATACAGAGCACACACATCTCAAACTCTCAAATTTGAAGTCCAAAATGTCCTTTTAAATAATGCCTTCTTTTACACAACAGTTTTGTTATTCATAGATTCATGGAACTAGTTCAAGAGGCCTGAAAATGTTTTGTGGTTGATTCTTTTACTTTTGGCAGAATATACTTGAATTATCTATCTAATTTTTCAGACCTCCAAAGACTGTCTTAGTAACCCATCCATTGTTTAATAATCCTTGGAGTTAAGAAATTATTCCTTCTAACTACCAGGAACGTCCTCCCTGGCATTAGTGGACATAACAAGGTACAGCCTCTTGCCCAATTGTCAAAACAACAGCGATCCAGAGACACAGCAGCTGTCCTGGTCCCTCTGTTTGGTAATGTCCATCTACTTCTAAAATCTCTTAAAACCAATTGGAAAGTCTCCACTAGAAGATGGATCGCCACTGAGTATTAATTAAGTAATTGATTGCCTGTTCTGCAAGTGAGCTCATGCGTTGGAAGTCTACAGGCACGGAGCGCTTTCCCATTGATTCCTCAACAATGCCAAGTCCTGGGTTTCTCAGCCTGGGCTCTACTGACATTAGGACAGATAAATTTTTGTTCAGGGAAGACTTCCTGTGCATTGTGAGCTCTTTACCAGCATCCCTGGACTCTACGTATTAGATGCCAATAGCAGCAACCCCCCCCCCGTCAAGTTTTGACAATAAAAAATGTCTCCAGACTTTGCCATTTGATCCCTGGGGTACAAGGAACAAATCATTTCTGATTGAGAACCACTGACCCTATACTACCTTGTTTCAAAAGGTCTGAAGAGAGCTAACTACTATTACAAATGAGAGTTTTAATCTATAGCTAAGAAGCCAAATTTTCACACATTTGAACTGCCTGCAAATAACTTCAGATTATTTTTTTATTATTAAAGGAATACTCACTTTTTTTTTTTAATTTTTTATTATTTATTTTTCGACAGAGATAGAGACAGCCAGCGAGAGAGAGAACACAAGCAGGGGGAGTGGGAGAGGAAGAAGCAGGCTCATAGCGGAGGAGCCCGACATGGGGCTCGATCCCGTAACCCGGGATCACGCCCTGAGCCGAAGGCAGACGCCCAACCGCCGTGCCACCCAGGCGCCCCTGGAATACTCACTTTTTAAAAGCAAATCCAAATTTTCTTAAAGATATAAACCTCAGAGTAAAATTTCCCTTTGCTCTCCAATTATTGGTCCCATTTCCCAAAGATGACCACTGTTGATGGTTTGTTGTGAATACATCACCATTTTATAAACACAAGTATTATATAGCCTTTATTTTCTATAAATAAGATCAAACTATACAGACTAGTGTTCAACATACATATGTGAATATATAGTTCTGAAATTGCCCCATGTATTTAACAATCCTCTGCTACGACTGATACTTTTGTTTTGTATTTAAATATCTTAAATAATTATTGGCAGTCATCATTTAAGATAGAAATTGTCTTTTAAAATAAATGGACCGGGGGCACCTGGGCAGCTCAGTCGGTTAAGGGTCTGCCTTTAGCTCAGGTGATGATCTTAGGGTTCTGGGATTGAGCCCTGTGTGGGGCTCTCTGCTCAGCGGGGAGTCTGCTTCTCCCTCTCTCTCTCCCTCTGTGGTCTCTCTGTCTCTCAAATAAATAAAATATTTAAGAAAATAAAATAAAATGAAAGGACCAAATGTAGGGAAAGTTTGTTTTTGTGTGGGCGTGTGGGTGTGTGCACATATGTGTGCGCGCGTGTTTGTTTACTTCCTAACAAGGTATTTGGTAAACTACCTCTATACTTTTGATGTTGTAATTCTCTAAGAAAATAGGATATTGCATATTTTCCATAGATCGTAAAAAGGATTTCAAATGATAGAAATAAATTATAGAATCCAATGAAATTCTTACCTTAGTGCTTACGCAAGTCATAGCTGTACAGAAACACAACATTTTTATGAAATGTACCAATTACATTCACCTACTTTATTTTAAATTTAACTAAACAGAGATGTCCTTAAGGCATTGACTTCAGAGCAACCATATTAAATGTTTCCATATTAACATTTAAGGTTGTTACAGAATAAGGGTTATAATTTCACTGAGCTGGCATTTTGGTGAGTTCCCTAGACAGAATTGTAAGTGCTTGTGCATTTCTGTCAAGGTCTGTCAAAAAGTAAAAGCTAAGTTTTATTCCATTAATGATAAACCACTAGGAGCTTGGCCTCCAAAAAATGTTTATTATTAAGATTTTAGTCCTGAGAGGGAAGAAAAGGGTTATTTTGTGTTTATTTTTGTGTTTGTGCAGACTCACCTTGGTGCCAACTTTCCTTCTCCAGTGACAAGAGTTGTTCTCCTCCGCGTATGGAGGGAGGAGGAAGACACCTTCATAAAGGGAAATTTTTGCCCTGCTTTCAGGCCGATGGGGGAGGGGCAGAGAGATCTTCCTACATTTGCTTTTTTATAATTGTCTTCAGTTTAAAATACTTATGCCAAAGTGGCATGTTTTGGGGTGGCATAATATGATCCCTTTCAACTTCTGCAAAATTTTCCTATAGCCTATAATTTACCTATAACGTAATGGCCCCTTACTCTGTCATTCCGTTTCTGAACAATGGAGCCCTAAAGCTATTTGGTGAATCAGAGAAAGGTATTCTTCTGTGCTGAGCAAGATGAAGGAGCTGTGGTAACCCAAAGAGGAATTTTGGGGCCAAGCTGGGGGAGGAGGGTGTCCACAGAGGGAGCTGGTATCTGGCACTGTGTATCAGGTCTCTAACAGAGCAAGGAGAGTGCTCATGGAGGAAAAATGCCCATTACCCCAGGAGTCAGAACTGAATGGGGTTGAGAAGGGCAACCATGCTGGAAGAGGATTTGCCAAGATAATAAATATATTAAAGATAATAGAAAGGACTTTCTCATAGTCAGAGAAGGGAGTAAGAGATACGTAATGGGAGAAAAGGAGACTGAACTTTATAGTGCTGGCTAGGAACTAGCAACCCCTCTATGAAATGCTTATTAATTACAAAGGCTAACTTTACAGTGGAGGAGCTTTGGAGACATCACCCTAACCAAGTGACCAAGGTGATCATCATCAATAATGGGACAAATCAATACCTTGCATAACGTAACAGGCTGAAATGAGCATCACTTCCGTGAATTTCTTGCCAAAGGTGCATAATCTAAATCTAATTTTGATGAAATATCATACAACCAAAATTTAGGGACATTCTACAAAATATTTAACTTGCAATCTTCAAAAGTATCGAGGTCGTGAAAGATAAAGACAAAGAAACTACAGATCAAAGGAAACTAAAGAAATATGACAAACGCCAAGATTATGAACTAAATCCTTTTACTATGAAGGACTTTTGAGCAATATGTGAAACATGAATGGGTCCTGAGGTTGAAATGGTAGTAAGGTATCAATGTAAATTTTCTGATTTTGATGGTTCTAGCTTGGTTATGTAGGAGAATGCCCGTTTATAGAAAAAACACAACCAAAGTTTCTAGGTATGATAGAGCATCTGATCAGGATCTTATTCTCAAATGATTTGGGGGAAAAAATCATTCTTTATACTATATTCGAAACTTTAATTTTGAGATCATCTCAAAACAAGTTATTTTAAAAATAGCACTATTTAAGACTTTAAATATATCTTTGAATCATAATGTTATAAAAATGTGGAACTAATTTCATGGCACAATCATTGAAGAGCTCTATCTGCTTCTAAAGATCAACTTAAAAGACAGGACATAAGAGCATAATATCCATAAAAACAAGTTACTCCAGAAGAATTTTCAAAACAGCAGCATGAAAACACAGGCAGGTATGTCTAGTTAAAACTTCTTCAAATAGTAACTGGCTGAAGGCTGACTATTCATCAAAGAATTTTTCTGAAACCTTCAATTTTTATTTTTTTTAAGTAAGCTGTATATCCATGAACCCAAGATCAAGAGTCTCATGCTTTACAGACTGACCCAGCCAGTTACCCCTGAAACCCTTGAATTTTAAAGTTTGTTCTTAAGAATTAATATAAATATCAAAAGTCAGTATCAACACAGATTAACCTTATTTTGTGTACACTTGAAGTCTCTGAAATGTGCAATGTTCTACCAGTGACATCCTGTGGTACACAAGTCCTTTGACCTCATTTTAATTAGTTTGTTGAAAAAATATTGATAATTTTAAAATAATTTCACACGTAAGAATACTATTTACAATATAGCTCATTATTACATAGATTTAACTATTTCCTTCATCAAATGATGTGTTCTGAAAAACTAAGTACAGTCAAAACCTGACATAGTTAGATTTCTTCTCTATAAAAATGTCACTTGCCCTGTTATTAAAATGTCCTGCTGCATCTTACAAAGGAAATGGTCACTTTTATTCTTTTTGTGTCTTGATGACAGATTACCAATATATTTTTATAAAATACATTCTATTGACAGTTCAAACTATTCTGTTCTTTTTTCTTATAATTGACAATATTCGAGGACGTTCCAAGCACATACAAACTTGATAAGGATAATAAGCCACAGAATTACATTCGGAGTCTCCAATAATCTTTAAAGTTTATATAAATCTGAGGCTTTAAAGTGGTATAGTTAACTTATATCCACACAAAAACCTGCATGTGGATGTTTACAGCAACTTTATTCCTAATTGCCAAAATTTGGATGCAACCACGATGTCCTTTGGTGGGTACATTCAGACAATGGAATATTATTCCGTTCTAAAAGAAATTAGTTACTAAGCCATAAAGACACAAAGGACTCTTAAATGCATGTTACTAAGTGAAAGAAGCCCATCTGAAAAGGGCAGGAACTTGGTTTCATTCAATGCGGTTTGCACAAAATACTGCACGGAGCCTCCCGCATAGGAACTGTCCAATCTGTGAGTGACCAGGTGCATGCTCTCTCCTGATGTTCTCTATGTCTTCTTCCTCCAGTACCAGACCAACCTTGATTCTGAGTAAGCACTCAATAAATTCCTGATTTTTAAAATGATTGGCGGAGAGGTTTTTGAAGGAAAGGAAGGGAACTGAGTTAAACTGCAAAGTATGGCAGATCTTTCATAGAAAAAGAAGGATTGGTTGCGGGAGCAGGGGGGACACTCCCCCCAACCACTCCGCTGGCACAACCTACCTCAGGGGGACGGTTATCTGTGACATTCCACGTGGGAAATAGCATGAGAAAAGGCAAAGAAAGGAGAATTCTGGCATCTTCTGAGGACATGGATAAGAACGTCCCAATAGCATGGAGGTTCTTGGGACGTAGTTGGCGTCAGGCTAGTAAGCAAGGTGAGGCTCCCATAGAGAGAGCTGTACCTGCCAGAATGGGACTACATGTGTTAGCATAATGGGAGGAAACCACTTTTTTGAATGTCTTTGTATTAACCTTCTCTCCTCGTTCTTCATCAGTGGTTCCCGCGAGTGGCCAGGATGTCAAGTGCTCCCTCGGCTATTTCCCCTGTGGGAATACCACCAAGTGCTTGCCTCAGCTGCTTCACTGCAATGGTGTGGACGACTGCGGCAACCAGGCCGATGAGGACAACTGCGGTGAGTGAAGCGCCCGTAGTCACCGTAGTCACCGCAGGACCCGGGGCGCAAGCACCGAGAAGGTGAAGTCGCTGAGACCTCTCATAACGAGACGAGAAAAGGGGAAAGAGAAAACTAAGTGGAAATGCAAAATAGATGTCACTTAAGGAAATCTTACATTTCTTGTATTAGCTTAAAATATCCATTCTTTTCGATGTGTTGGTCTCACAGCCAATATTTCAGGAAAGTGGCGATGGCGCACAGAGTGAAGTTTTTTATCCTGCAAACCGGCCCAGGTAGCGTCTTACCGGCAGAAGGGTGTGGAAACGGAGACTATGGGCTCTGGAGCCAGAGTGCAGGGTTGGAACTCTGGTACAACGATAACCAATGATGTAGTCTTGAGAATGTATTTTAGTCTCACTTTGCCTCCGTTTCCTCATGTTAGAAAAGGGTTTGGAAATTGTCCCTACACCAAGAGAACTTGGAAAGATTATATGTAAGGGATTAGAAGAAAGCAGGCATACAGCGGGTGCTAGTTAAGTGTTAACAGCTATCGTCCTTTCTTATCCTTTGCTTACTACAGTTCTTTTTTTTTTTTCAGTTTTTTTAATGTTTTTTTTAGTTTTATTATGTTAGTCATCATACAGTACATCCCTGGTTCTTGATGTAAAGTTCGATGATTCATTAGTTGCTTGCTACAGTTCTGAAGGACAAAGGAGACCTCCTCGAAAAGAACAAACAATAAGTCCAGCTTACCTATTACTTAACCAACAATCATATCTATAATCTTATAAAGCCAACAAATAGGGCTTCCGGCCAGCTAGAATATCTGGAAAACTTGGCTTTCAGTTAGAATTTTGTTCAAATTTCTGAAGTCTCAAAAACAATAATTTATAAAAGAATTTCAATTGGCTGGATTTGACTTACTAGAAAAATGAAGTTTGGTTAATAATGTAAAATAATGAGATTTCTCACTCATGGAGAAATAAGGTACTATATTTGGAGGACAAAGACATGCATAACAATTTGAAATGCTGCATAAATAATACACTGAAGGGGACTTGATGTTTTCACTCTCTCAAATATTAAAGACTTTTTAAGGCACCACTTTGAAGGAGTTAACTCTTCTCAGTTTGGAACATTGTTTCTAGGGGGTGGAGGTTAACTCAAAACACGCTTTCTAAACTGGTGAGCTTAAGCTAAAACTGCCTTTGATTTGGATGGCTATATATGTGTGTTTTCTTCTTTTAAAAAATATATATTTTAAAATATATATGAATATAGGGACCCCTGGGTGACTCAGTCGTTAAGCATCTGCCTTCGGCTCAGGGCGTGATCCCGGCGTTCTGGGATCGAGCCCCACATTGGGCTCCTCTGCTGGAAGCCTGCTTCTTCCTCCCTCAGTCCCCCTGCTTGTGTTCCTTCTCTTGCTGGCTGTCTCTATCTCTGTCAAGTAAATAAGTAAAATTTAAAATATATATATATGAATATAAAATATTTAAATATATATTAATTGTAAATGTATAAATATAATATATAAACATATTTTATACATAATATAAAATATATATAGTATGTGTAAAGATATAAGTATAAAAATATAAATATATTGTTTTATATATGATCTAAATATATATATTCTCTCTTGTTAGTACCTGAATACTGAACGAATTAAAAAAACAAAACAAAACAAAGTTAAAGGCATTCTGCCCACTGACAGCCACTTCCCCCTCAAGCTGCGAGCAATTCAGATAGAGTGGCCTGAGACCTTCCCAGCAATTGAAATGTTGGCAGGAAGCAGGAAAAAACGTGGTGGGACAGGAAATTCACCACCAAAGGTAGTTTCTCAGTGAAAAAAGGCTTGGGAGCTCTTGCTTTAGTGGTAACTTTAAAGAAACCAAGTAACAGAAGTAACAATCCTCAAGGTGATAATCCTTAGTTATTCAAATTTCTCCTATTCACCAACCAGCAAATTCAGATGGAGGCACTATGACATTGGAGTGTGGAGATCAGGCTCAGATCTGGACTTCAGTTGTGGCTATGAGAGGGAGAAATGGCTGTTTTCCTCTAGGTGAAATGGGAATAATAAAAGTATCTGTGTCCACCTGGTCTTAAAAAGATTCAATGAGATACTGTATCTTAGATGCTTACCCCAGTACTTGACACATAATTAGCCTTCAGTAAATGTTAACTTGTGTATCAGCGAGCTCTTATTATTACACACTTAGTGACGTAAGAAGGAATCATTTATTTCGCTGTCCATTCTGTGGGTCAACAACTCGGGCTGTGCTAGGCTGCGAGCAGCCCCGCAGTCCCCAGCTCAGTTGGACTTTCTCATGCATCTGCGGTTATCTGTGGATCGGCTTTGTCGTCATGCCTGGGACCTCGGCTGAGATAACCAAAATGACTCAGCTCCAGAGTGTCCCCCCGCAGGCTAAGCCAAGCCTGTTCTCGTGGTAGAGACAGGCCACCC
The DNA here is from genome assembly GCF_002007445.2 of Ailuropoda melanoleuca. Classification (NCBI taxonomy): domain Eukaryota; kingdom Metazoa; phylum Chordata; class Mammalia; order Carnivora; family Ursidae; genus Ailuropoda; species Ailuropoda melanoleuca. Next base: position 98,048,638 of record NC_048222.1, on the reverse strand, counting down.
AGAAGTAGTGAACTGGGAGCGTACAAGACCTCTTGACACCTGGGCTCAAAATTGGCACACTCACCCCACGTCCTTGCCAAGGCGAGTCACAAGGCCGGCCCTGTTTCAAGAGGTGAAAGGGACCCCTCCCCCTGCTGAGAGGAGCTGCAAAGTCACACTGCCGGGGGCTTGGGCAGAGGGAGGGCGGCAACTCCAGAAGCTGCAACTCCGCTTCTGCGCCTTCTACCATGGGCGCTATTATCACTGTTTTTCCCAAGTTGATGCTAGCTCTCAGTGACTCAGAGTCCCCACCTGGTGACTTTAGGAAGTCCTGTCAGTTAAACAATTTAAAATTTCTAGTAACAGCCATACTTTACTTATTGAAACAGCAGCTGGTATTTGAAGGAATGAGATCTTTCCGTGTTCTTGCTTTTGTAGTTATACGTTTATATAAGTAGGTGTGGATGTGTGTGCGCGCGCGTGTGTGTGTGTGGGTGTGTGTGTGTGTGGGTGTGGGTGTGGGTGCGCGTGTATCCTATTGATTATGGAAGAGTCAGGAGATACATAAGCTTTCCCACACCTTCTGAAAATGTAATTATAGTTTATTTGGGGAGAAGATAAACTGTGTAGATTTGTATATTTGGAACTTGATCGTGTTAGTTATCCTGATTAATTATCCTGGCGAATTTTAATAGAGAGACTATAACAGGGAAAATATTAAGGCCTATTTCTTTATACTTAGAATTTGAATTCTGATGACAAGCACCGGCTTAACTCTTGTGAAAACAGTATCAATTGGAACAAAAATCCGGTTAGAGTTGTATCCATCCATCATGATTTCTTCTTTTTCCATCTCTTTGACTTTTTCTCCCTCCCAGTTTTTTTCCACTCTCCGTGGATATGAGGGCCATTCTCTCTCTTTTCATCTCATCATATCCATGTGTCTCCCCACTTCCATTCTGCCCTGTAACTGTCCCCATCCCTTTTTTCACTCTCTCTTAACTTCCCCTTCTATTTCATGCTTGTCTTTTCCTCTCTTCTTTTCTCTCTCAAACCAAGTCCATCACAATATTCATAAATTAGACTTTAATTATCATTTAGCTCACCTCATTAAGTTTGTAACCTGGTTGTTGAAAAGATTTTAATATCTTACCTCCAAAGAAAAAAAACCCAAACAGTTGCTTTTAATTTCTATGTAGTACTCAACAGATACTTGCTACCCCTACTCCACCCTAGGGCTGTGTATACCATAATACTGGCTTGTATTTTATGGTCAGTAGACTGAGGTTTGAGAAAACGTTCAGGAACTTCTATGAATTCCCTGAAAACTATAAAATGCTGTATATTTGTGCACATGTAAACTTCCAATAAAAACAGTGTCTATAACATCAACTTTGCAAAAGGTTTTATAGTTATTGAAAGGCAAAAAAGATTCCTAATCCTTGTCATTGACTAAAACAGAAATCTCCTTAAAAAAAACTATTCAATCCTGAGTTGGAATCAATTTCCCCCAATTAGCACTCCAAATTCACTCATGTAAAATTATTATATTGTCAGTAGTTTACAAAAATAATCATAACAGCAATAGCGACTTTTCCTTACCTTCTCTAATTTCTTTTTAAATAGAAATAGAATTGTTGGAAGATTCCTCAACCAGGCATCAGAAAGTTCAGGCTCAGATCCTCGAAGTGCCTCTTTCTATCTGTTGTTACCTGGGCAAATCATTTTTTGGGTCAGTCCCATTTTCCTTATTTGTGAGATTGGAATAACAAATTTGTTGTGAGAATTAAGTGAATTACATGTATAAAAATGCATATATATGTACATATGAATACACACACACACACACACACAAAACAAGCAATCAATCTGTGCCGATTATTGACCCTATATTCAGTAGTTACTCTGGAGTTTACATCTTTTTAATTCGATCTCAGGAATGTTTATATTTGATTGGACTTCAAAACAGGAAAATCCTGGTCTATATGTATGAAGGGAAGTGTGAAGCAAGTTAAGTCAAAACAGTATAAGCAATCTGTTCTGAAAGTTTTGCTGATTTGTTGTCTTAGAGACCCCTGACATGAGCAGGGAATTCATTCACAAAAATAAAATATTCGGTTCACAGATGAAATAACTCAAGTTCTAGCTATAGGTGTATATAAAGACCTTAAATATTGGCATATGAAAATGAACAGCATTTTGTTTAATCAAAAAGACCAATTATTAAAAATACAAGTGACATTTGAAAAGCAATTAATATTAAAATGTTTTTATTAGACCAAAAAGAGTATGCTATTTTAAAACCTCCTTTATTCACCATTGCCAACATTTGAAAACTCCCAAGTCCAGTTTTGGAAATATGGGTGAAATCATAATCTCTTCTTATGAAAACACGTCTATGTAACAGATACTATGTTAAACTATTTCTGGTTTTATATCAGAAATATATCTCTCTTGAAGTGCATCTAGATCAGCGGATCTCCCAATGTAGTTCTGGACCAAACCCCTTAGCATTAGCCATGAAGTTGTTAGGAATGCAAGTTCTCAGGCCCCAGCCCAGCCCAATTGAACCAGAAACTCTGCCAGTGGCTCAATGATGTTTCTGCAGGCTCTTCAAGTCGTCCCGAGGCACACTACATTTTGAGAACCACAGACCTACACCCAAGTGAGAAGAAAATAAGGACTGCATGTGAAATAGTAGCATCAGCTACTAGAAATAAACTAGAATCAAGTGTTCCACATGGTATGCCAACCTGCTCACTTGCTAACAAACTCTATTATCATTACTATCAAAAGTGCTCGTTTCCATAAGAAACACTGACACTGCATTGGTTGCAGTCATCTAGAAACACACACACAAAAAAAATCTGAACTCTGGTCAAAACCTCAACAATGGTCAGCCACCATGCTGTTACTGGAACATCCCAGGAAGGAAAACACAAGTTTACCACCACCTTTAAGGCCCCGGTGATAAAAATGATGAAATGCAGTTATTTCTCTTGCATGTTATTACTGAATTCCCTTCACCAGCTGCGGGGTTGTTTTTTTTTTTTTCCTTCTCATTTTATACTATCTGGATAATTTGTGTTTCCCTGGCTGTTCATTTTTAAGGTATTCATGTTTATATTCTGTTTAATGCTAATTAAATTAAGTCAGAAAGTCGGTTCTTTTCAGAATATGTAAACCTATGCATATTTGAATAAGCAGCATTAAATATATTTACAATCACATAAAATGCAGTACCTTAACATATAAATAAAAGAAAAACCAACAGCTAAAAAATCACTTTCAGAGGGATCATTTACGACTTAACAGTATATTGCCAAATTAAAAAAAAAAAATCTTTTTGTAATGGAAGAGGGGGACTTTTCCTTAATTAGAACTTTTAAAATACATCCAAAAAAATACCTCCAAGCTATTTCACACTGACACCAATAATAACTATTAAAGTGGAAAAGTAAGTCAAATCAAAATAGTAGTAATAAAATTTAGCAGAGTCACCAAAAAAATGAAACACCATTAAATAAATTAAACTGATTCCCCATGTATTGAACTAAAATATGAACTAAATATATTTAGGAAAAAAAATACAACTTTTGTGTTATCACAGGCATTTTAAAGAAGCACTCTGATTTGGCTATTGAATTCCCAGTTTTCTTTAAAAAGATAAATTCTTGATAATGGGATAGTTTACTGAATACAAAAATAAAATAAAATGTCTCAGTATAAAAAGTATAACACATCTACTCACTGAATATTTTTCAGGACACAATGCAAACGAAAGCAATAGATTTAAAGTTTTCCATTGCATTCACAAGAATCCCTTTTTTTCCTAAAATATTTGGGCAATACAGAATTTATAGATGTATATAGACATAATTTGTCAAAATCAAGTGCACCATTTTTATAATAACTTTGATCCTTACTGATAAACTTCGATATGGAAATGAACAATTTTTTCTCCTGAGTTACACCATTTGATATAATTCCCATACAATTTCCATCTTTTTGCCATGTATCTCTAACCCATTTTTCATCTCAGAACTGTCATAGATGCAATCAAACAGGCTAAAGACCAAATAATAATAATAATAATAATAATAATAATAATAAAGTCTTAAAGAATCACTAGAGGAGTATTTGTTGCAAGAATGACAAACCAAAAAAAGAGGGGCCTTTCACTTTTTCAGCTAAAACTCTCAGATACTTGGGAGAATACATCTCGGTAAATACCAAGGGAATTGGATTACAAAAAAGGTGAGGACCCTCACTGAGAAATCATTTATGTCCATTTTAAACTGAGGGCTAACTCAGCAGTAAAAATGAAATACTAAAAAGTATAATCAAATTCTCAGATAAGATGGCACTTATTCACTACCTCTAGGTTCTTATTTAAAAAGAACTCTGCATTTCCAGATTAGAAATTTGCTAGCATTCCTTCTTTTGTATTATAAGCAGATGGTTATACAAAAAGGGCTCTGCATCAAAATTACATCAGCCCACCTCATCCCCCTCTTGGGGCCAAGTTCAACTACTCTACCCCGAAGACCAGAGTTCTGATGCCGCCCTCCGTAGACTCTTCAAACATTTCTCACTTTAACAGAGGAAAAGGATGAAGATGTTTGTTATTCTATTTCTAGGTTAGTATTTCTATAATCCACAGGGAAATAGAAATCTCTTCTAATACATTTTGGATGGTGTAGTAGGTAGGTATCTGCTAAAAATTTACGTCCACCTACAACCTCAGAATGTGACCTTATTTGGAAATAAGGCCTTTGCAGAGGTAATGAAGGCAAAGAGTTCCTGCCTTCCCCTAGATTCTGCCTAGGGAAAACAGAGGGCAAGAAGACCCTTCCACTCTCCCTCTCTTGTCCAGGTATCTTGTGCAGACAAGGAACAACAAAGCCTGCTGTTCCTTCTTTTTTGTTTTTCCAAATCTCAATCTCAAATACAGGCTTTTGAAAGTCAAATGCTGAGAGTTTCACTCCTTTTGTTATCTTCAAGTTTCTGCTAGTCCTTTCCCCAACGGCAATGAAAGTGGAAAAATTGAGCTGCCTCAATTTTTGAGGACAGAGAATGCAAAAAATTCAAGGGAAGAAAAACTTTGTTAAAACCCCCAAATATTTTCCTGTCACTGGGTTGGCACTTCCTAATCTATGAGAATTAGATACACAGTATTTATTTATGAGTGTGATGGTGATGATACATATTCTTAAATTTTAAAAAGATTTTAGGAATGTTTGAAGTGTATTCAAGGACTCCTTTAATTTTTAATTGGGCCTGAACTAAAAATTCTGGAACACCAAATATTCCTTCATTTCCTAAATACAGCTTTTTTATTCAGCTGTCAGAATGATGGTAATGCCGTGCAGTTTAAGGTAGAATTTAGCTCTTCTTCTCATTTTAGAATATTCCATTTAAAGTTGGTGGCTTGCCTTTTTTTAAATTAAAAATGCAAGAGGAAAAGTGACACGGGTCATGAGTATGTATTAATACACAACCATGCATTGTATGTTCAAAAATACCCGGTTTTCTATTTCTTATTCTCAAAATAGCATTGGAAATACCCAAGTAGCTGAACCGTTGACTTTTCTATATACACAAACCTCACTTTATTTTGTTAAGTTTTTATTTAAATTCCAGTTAGTTAACGTACAGTGTGATATTAGTTTCAGGTGTACAACACCTGTGATTCAACACTTCTATACACACCGGTGCTCATCACAAGTGCACTCCTGAATCCCCATCACCTAATTCACCCATCCCCCCACCCACATCCCCCTGGTAACCATCAGTTTGTTCTCTACAGTCAAGAGTCTGTTTCTTGGTTTGCCCCTTTCTCTTTTTTTTTCCCTTTGCTCAACAAACCTCAGTTTAACCTCAAGTTCGTTTATCCAACAATGTTTAACACAGTTTGGGTTGACTTCACCAAGACTTCCATCTCAGAACATTTCTTACTAGATAGGCCACCGAGTTTCCTTAGTGGCCTTAATGTCCTTTAAAATAGGCCCAGGTTAACGTCACACCCCTAATTTCTTCAGAGTTGCCTCCAAAGGTATTAAGCATCTACAAAGGGGCTAATGCATTCTGCCCAGCAAACTACTATTGTCATTTCAAATTCAAGGAGATCCCACATAGTTGACAGAATTGTTCTGCCTGGCCAGTCAGCAGCCAAAGGTTTTTTCTAATGGCCCAGGGCACCTTAACTTTGGGGATCATTACTTTCTGAGAAAAAGATACTCCCTATGTCCCAAAAATGGTTGCTGAAAATTGAGTAAATGTCTAAGAATCAGAAATGCCCCACTTTACGTAAATCCAAACTTTATATAAATTATTCATTCATTAGTCAGTAAGTAGGTATACGCTGTAACCCATGAGACTTATGCCTTCATTTTAATAAAAGAGGAGACCGGTTCAATGCAGCATGCTTATATCCTTGGGACCTCCTCTCAGATACTCAAGTCCCTTAACTTTTAGTTATTCAAAATCAAAATATCAAAGGTACCCAGGAGTGGCTCCTGCAAATCTGTGGGAACTTTGGGAAGCCAGCTGTCAGAACTAGAGGCAGCACTGTGGGGGCTGGTGAGAGGTGTTAGAGTTCTGAAACCCCCTCCCCGCCCCCCCCCCGCCAAATCCTGATCTTGTAGGTCTTATGGAAGCCCAGAAATCTGCATTTTTAACAAACACAGCAGCTGAATATTACACGCTTTAACATTTTGAAATGATTCACTACCCGATGCGCAGACAATTTTATTGCCATATTCAGAACACCTAGAAAGTGATTGATGAGTGCTGAGGGATGGTTTTCAAACTTCAGCATGCCTCAGATCAGGCTTGTTAAAACCTAGATGGCTCGGGCCCATCTCCAGTTTCTGATTCAATGCCTCTGGAGTGAGGCTCAAGCATTTGGTTTTCTTCTAAGTCCACAAGTAATGCTGATGCTGCTGGTCCTGGATCAACGTTTTGAACACCAGTGACCTAGGCATACTCTTTCTAGTGCAGATGCAAAAGCAAACACTTTCCAAAATGTATGGTGTCCCTCTAACAAGAATTCAACAAAATTCAAGATATTTCTTTAATGCTTGCTTTCTCCTTTCCTCATGCCAGCATGCATTATTAATCCTAAGTGGAGATATAGCATACAGCATTTCCAAACATATTTCACCACAGACCTCTCTTCTCATGGAGAATCCCAGGAAACTATTTGAGGAGAGCCTAATATAGCACCGTAGCAAGTTAGTGCATTGAAGAAACTTGGACCTGGGGTGTGCCCAGCTGGTGTGTGACTCTAGATCTCAAGGTCGTGAGTTCAAGCCCCACTCTGGGCACAGAGCCTACTTAAAATAAATAAAAACGTATTTTTTTAAAAAAGAGAGAAGAAAGAAAAGAAACTTGGACCATTCCGATTTGCATCCACACCTCAACCCTCGAACCCCCACCCCTGCCCCACACCCCACACCAGGGCCGGGAGAATCTGAGAGCGTGGAAGGGGGAGGTGACTTGTCCAGAATTCTAACTGATGTGTAATCAACTTTTCCATAAAACTAAATTATAACAAATACTTGGTGCAAGTGAAATACTGTTTTAGTTATTTCCTATACCACATTTTAAATATGTTTAAAGTGCCTCTGTGGTCACTGAAGTATATAAAAAATGCATGAGTTTATAAGATTATTCCCTACTATACTCTCATAAGGAGATCAAATGCATATATAAATAAGCATAGTATGAAGCAGATTACAGTAAGTGTAATAAGAAAGATATAAGCAACGTGCCCTTAAATGAAGGACCACTTGCATTAATCTTACTGAAGTGTTTGGACTACTCACTATTAACAATGAGCAACTTTGCTGAAAGAAAAGAAGTATGCTTTTTCTGACCGACAGGATTTTTCTGTTACTAAATCTAGCTGCGCTCCACTGCAAGTGGGAAGGACTCTAGCTGTCCTCCGGGGTGAATTTCATAATGCAGTTCTCCCAAAACTTGTTCTAAGACTCACCTGGGACACCTTTGGAAAATACAGATCCTTAGACCCCATACTGACCACATAAATCAAAATCTCCAATAGAGAAGCCTGGAAAACTGTGTTTTCAATAAATGCCCAGTTCCCAAATTTTACTGTAGAAGAAGAGACTGGGTTTTCTCTGAGGTGTGTTGAGGATAGAGCCTCATTCATTCATTCATTCACTCGGCAAATATCTACTAAGCCCATGCAGATGTTTCTTGGTCTGTGTCATTAATTTTTATCCACACTGTGTTAAATAACAAATATTCAACTGAATAAATTGATCAAATTGGCTTTATTTAATGATTTACGAATCGAGCAGCATCCAAGCTAGCAGCTAGAAAGAAGCTTTGTAGAGCTGTAGAAAAGGAAGGGTTTCTAGCGGCTCCTGGGTGGCTTAGTCAGTTAAGTGTCTGTCTTCACTGAGGTCATGATCTCAGGGTCCTGGGATTGAGCCCTGCACTGGACTCCCTGCTCAGCTGGGAGTCTGCTTCTCCCTCTCCCTCTGTCCCTCTCCTCTGCTCGTGCTCTCTCTCTTTCTCAAATAAATAAATAAAATCTTTTAAAAAAAAGATCTTAAATAAAAAAAAAGGAAAGGAAAGGTTTCTAAAGGCCAGAGGGAACCAAAAAAAGGAAATTATTAACAAAGAACTCATTGTTTTAGGCAAGGTTACCCTCCCAAGAGAAACAGAAAGGGTTTATCAGCGGATTACCTCCCAGCGCTGACCCAGAAATTTCAGGTTGGCTGGTTAAAGGTCACATTCCTGGGGCATTAAGACTGCTGTTAGGTTAGGTATTAAATCTCGGGTTGCTGATGTGGGGATTAGCAACAGTGACACCATTTGGGACCTGCTGTCTCCTTTTTAACACTAGCATCGTTACATCAATTTTTAGCTAGAAAAATCGCTTTTATAGTAAACATATATATCTGTCATCAATGCTGTTGATGCAGGAATACCAACATATAGGAGCCCATAATTCCTACCACAGTGTTCTTTGAGGACGGTGCTCATTACTACCCTGCGATACCTCAAGAGAAATCAGAGAATCAAACTTCAGTGGGATCATTACTCAAGTATGAAAAACCATTCTGCTCACTGCCCCAGACGTCCTTAAAAATGAAGGAATTAAAATATAGAAACACATATACCAAAAGCTGTTTTCTTAAAAATGCTAACTTTCCAACTTTGCGATTTTGGCTACAATTCCCATGTTCTATGTTCCTGCCTTCTGGCGGGAGGAAGTAATGGGTGGGAAGAAGCAAATGCTTTGGGAAGACGGAAAGGAAGGTAAAGCTAATTATTAAAAAGCTTGTGTGTTTGAAGATGTTGCTGTTGAAAAAGAAATCTCCCCGGAAAAGATATGTTCTATCTTGGGGAAGCATAAGCAGGTTTATCCTGTTTCTTTCTGCATTTTAAAATTCTCCACATCTATCCTAGTATCACCTCTTCTTCTCTTTTTTCTCTCTTTTTTTTTCACTCTGTGTGTGCATGTGTGTGTGTGTGTGTGTTGTGTGGAGGTTCAATAAGATAGAAAGGGAGAGAAAAGGAACAGGATTAAGAAAAAGAAAGAGGGGTTCCTGGGTGACTCAGTCAGTTAAATGTCCAACTCTTGGTCTCGGCTCAGGTTATGATCTCAGGGTCATGGGACTGAGCCCCCCCAGGGTTCCGTGTTCAGAGGGCAGTCTGCTTAAGATTTTCTCTCTCCCTCTCCCTGCCCTTCTCCACCTCCACCCCCATCCCACTTGTGCTCTCTTTCTTCTCTCTCTAAAATAAATAAATAAATCTTTTTTTCAAGATCTTATTTATTTATTTGAAAGGAGAGAGAGAGAGAGCACACAAGCAGGGGAGAAGCAGAGGCAGAGGGAGAAGCCGGCTCCCCACTGAGCAGGGAGCCTGATGCGGGACTCAATCCCAGAACCCCGGGATCACGACCTGAGCTAAAGGCAGACGCTTAATGAACTGAACTACCCAGGCACTCCTAATAAATAAATCTTTTTTAAAAAGGAAAAAAAAAAAGCAAAAGAGAAGCAGGATAAATAACTATATTGTGTGAATTTGTTGAACCAAAATGTTGCAAACAAAGCCATATACAGTGAACCCCTTAAAATAGAGAGCAATGTTAAGGGACAAAGGATTAGCCTAGGGCCCCAAGCCCATGATTTTAAGCCCTGCACTATCAGTTAATGGTAAAAATGCAGCACATTGAAATAGTTCATTTGTAGAAACTGAGTTCAATACAGGGCCTGCTAAGAACCAGAGTGAACGAAAACCAACATCTACTGGCACTGACCCAACCCCCTGATCTCATAAATTTCCCAGCAGCGGTGAAACACTAACCACAGAAACAGCCCTATGTTCTGGAATGTTGTCACCTCACCTAATTTCCATTGCTGTTTTCTGAGGTCTGGGTGGATGTATCAGGGATGTGAACATGACCATGGGGGTGTGTACGTCCTCCTCCTACAAAGCCAACAAGGCACTGGCAGCCTGCAAGGAGAAATTCTTCAGACCTTTGCAAACCACTTCCTCCCTTGCTCTGTAGATACACAACAGGCTTGCTTATAAAAATAATTAATGACTCAACATACCTAGAGCCAAATGACTTATCTTACTCGTTTTCTTTATAACATTTATAAAAGCATAAAAAAACCATAACATAAACATGAAAATTAATATATTTTTAAATTAAATATTTTTAGTAATAGTTTAATGATTTACAATGCTTTCACTGATTCCATAAGTAACAATGGTGATGAACGTAAATTCCAGTTAATAACTACTTCTGGTTGTTATTTTAATGAATTTTTGTCCAGCTTACACAATTCTGATGTAAGAGCCTCAATAATGGAAATGAAATAGACAACAGAAAAATAGGTAATAAACAGCAATAGCTGGGTATTTAAAGCTGACGTCACACCAAAGTTGGAATTCTGTAGGTAGACTGTCAACTGATAAATCATGTATTTGGCCTAGAAAAGAGAATATGAAAATAATTTTATTATTTTAACTCTTCAGTAATCTTTAGTAATCTGTTTCACTTAAACTTCTTGGAGGCAGTTTTTCCATCTGTAAATGGAGAGGACAATAATGACTGAATAGAGTTATGCGGAAAAATTAAGTACCTACTACAGTGGAGAAGGTGTGTGCTAAGTACAAGTTTTCTCAGTGCTACGTGCTAATATTCAATTCCTCTGTTAAAATGGGGGAATCAAGGGACACCTGGGGGGCTCAGTCAGTTAAGCTTCTGCCTTCAGCTCAGGTCATGATCCTGGGATTCTGGGATCACGTGCCGCAGCATCGGGCTCCTCGCTCAGCGGGGAGCCTGCTTCTCCCTCTGCCTGCCACCTCCCCTGGCTTGTACTCTCTCTCTCTGGCAAATAAATAAATAAAATCTTTTAAAAAATTTTTTTAAATAAAATGAGGGAGCCAAAATCTTTCACAGAATTCTCCTTTCTTATATCTAAAGATATGAACCAAGTTTTTAAAAGTAAAAACTTGCTAAAAAGCCAACAAGCACAGACAAACCAGGAAAGGGGGACAGGCCAATGCCATAAACCAAAACCTGACAGCCAAGGAAACAAATAGAAAATTCTGCACTGGATCTTAGCCAAAGGTCCAAGAAGCAATACAAATAGATAATTCTGGAGCCCAGAAGAGTAAAACGTTTTGTAAGTCTCCTGACCCTGTCCCCAGAACCCACATGGGAGATGTAGAAAAATGTTGAAAAGTGTCATCATTTCTGTAGCAAGACCACAAAATTAACTACACTGAAGCTCAGAGTTTCAGAAAAAAATTCACTGCTTTGTCCTCACTCATTGGGAGCTTGAGCTCCCAAAATGCTGTAAATGTCCAATCACACTTAAAACCATATTTTAATCCAATAATTCAAATGGTCTCTGTATCTATCAGGGTTTAATGCATAAAACATAACCCATTCCAGGTATGTTAGACTGAAATACTTACAAAATCCCCAGTAAGGCTGGGAGAGTGGGCAGCAGCAAGGTTCCCATCGGCGCTCTTGAATCCAACAGCACACCAACATGGCTGCAATCCAGAGACGGAGACAGTGGCTACCGCCACCACTGCTGAGCCTGCTGCCCCTGCCACGAGCACAGCTGCCTCTTTGCCTCCACAAAGCTAGTGATGCCCAAATTGCCCTGCCATTGCCATGATTGCCTCTTAACACAACGTCTCTGTTTTAGACATACCAGCAGGAAAATGATCTGTACCTTTCTTCTACCAACCAAAATGTGTGTGAGTGTACCCCATCCTGGCTGTGAAGGAGATGTGAGATGTTGTAAGCTTTTCAGTCTCTGCTTTTCAGGAACACACCAATGAAGGGGGAATTGAATGGAGGTTGAGCAATTCAATCTACAGTGTCCACTCCAGGTCCATTGCAGTTCTACAATACAATGGTCGTGTCCCTCATAATCTACCCCTTTGGTGACTCAGTCAAGACCCATACGCATTTCCCTCTCAACTTTATTTAGCCTAAGGCAACGTTGAGTCTTGATTCAGTCAACAATCTGGCAAACTATTGCTTGAGCCAGCATACGGAATCCAGAAGCCTGTATTAATGAGCTTTGCCCAAAGTTATAGTCCCTCCTCCTGGTCTAGTATGCTCAGAAATTGTTCCCATGAAATTTCCTTGGGTTTCTGCTTATCTAAAAGAGCAAAAATTTTTGGTATGTCAATCTTCACTTCCTAAGTCCGACTTATGCTTAGCTTCTGGGGTGTGCTTATAATAGGCTGGGAGTCAAAGACGACTGCTCAAAGTGTGAGGCCTGCAGAGACTTCACAAGTTATTTACCTCAAGTAAAGTAATAGTTGATCTCCAACAAACTACAGCAAACCTCATGGGACGGGATGAGAGCTGTTATGCTGACAGGAGAGGTTGCCTGGGCTAAGGATTTCGAGTATTCAAATTCAACTCAACACATTCAAATATCCCATTACAGTTCACAGGGTCTCTCGCCTTCCAAATGAGTGTCCTAATGTTCACTTAAAAGAGATAACAAAACATGAATTAGGCTTATACTATAACCTCGGTAACCCATTGGATCAGATTCTATCTGATTTGAGTTTACATCAACCTTGAGATCACAAGAGATAAAAGATTATCTTAGAGTGGTCATGGAAGCTCCCTGGTTCTCTGAACTTTTTCAAACTGATAATGTTAAATGCTGGGCTTATCATTTCCTTGCTTTAATCTGTCCAGGACATCTCCATAGCTCTCTTATTCCACAACCCTTGAAATTCCACATTTTCATTCTAATGATTTATCATAACAACCACTTTGCCAGAGTGTAGCTTTCAAAGGGGCATGTCATAAGGAAGCCATAAGTGATCATTTAAGTAACTTCTTTGTCACACTGTGCCATAACCTCTGAGAGTCCTATTTTCTGATAGTAAGAGTATTGCCACTATCCTCAAAACCAACTAGGTCAGCTCATCAATCCAATGTTTCCATCCTTGAGAGTCTGTTATCCGCAATCCCCTCTGAGAGGAGGAAACAGAAATCACTCTAGATTGGGTTTTGGTGGAGGGAACCCTTAAGAAAAAAGATATTTCATGCAAGGAAGAAGGTGTTTATAGAATCATTGTAAAGGCTATAGAAGCAGTAGTCAGGAGTGGGGAACAAACCACCATCATTGCAAGCTCAAGATCAAGAAGTATCTACTGCTGTTGCCACTAGTCACTAGTGTGTCACTAGTACTGCTAATCATCTCTTTACCTGTGAAACTGAACCCTGAGGCTGGCTGCAGTAACTGCCCCCACTCGAGCTAGATACCCACAGTACTGATATCTACAAATGTCCAGTCTCACTTGTGTGCATCCAAATAGTAGAAACTTATCTATAACAAGAACCCGAGCGGCTTGAGGTCTGGAAAGCATAGATTTGAGTTACCAACTTCTGAAGAACGAGAAAGCATTCTAAACCCAGCGTAGAAAGAGGAGGAGCAAACTGCACAAAATCCACCATGGTCTCAATAACTTGTAGTCTCTATTTGGCTGTATAAGCTCAGTCTTCCCAAATTTCTCCCCTTCCTCTTGTTTCTCTGCCTGAGATGTCATCCTCATGATGTCAGAGGCTGGGGAGGCACCCTGAACTGGTTCTTGGGTATTCAATGTCTGGTATTTGCTGTTTCTAGGATGTCGTTTCTGGCCACCTAGTTACTAGTGCCCAGCTGGGGTCTCATGCTGAAGTCGCAGATGGTAAACTTAAGGGCCATCACTTATCTCCCTCTGAATTGAGATCTCATTCTATTACTACGCTACCTTTATCTTGAAGTCTTCTGTAATAGACAAAAGAGTTTTAAAACTAATGAAGCATGCTAAAGGAAGGAGACTATTTTAAATACAATGTTTAAATAATCTCTCCAATTTTTCACTTTTCACGGGATTTCTTTATAAAAGGAAGTCTAGTTTTACAAGTATAAATAGCATTAATCTTACGATACCTTTCCTTTTCCAAAGATGATCTTCATGGAGGAGTTAATGAGTGAGGAAAAATGAGAAAACAACCTGGAGAAGTGGGGAAATCGTACAAATTATATTTCATCAGATATGAGCATATTCCCAGAAATGTAACCTTTCAATTTCGGGCAGTTTGATAGATTGGGGGGACCATTCACCAATCCAGAGAATTTAGGAGAAGTAACAAGATTATATGGAAAAATATAATGAGTTGCATTTTAGAAATGTTGAATTTGAGATGCCTGTAGTAAACCGAGTGCATATTATCACAGTAGGAAAAGTGCAGGCTGGAGATATAATTTGGAAGTCCTCTGATAAGAGCTAGAAACATGGAAATGATCAAGACCATGTCACCAAATCCACGCAACTGTACAAAGTTGTAATATCTGGATTCAAGTCTCTGATTTGAATTACACATCCAAGGAAGAAATAATTTATAAAATCACTGCTAGATTTGGAGCACCTGGGTGGCCAGTCACTTAAGTGTCTGCCTTCGGCTCAGGACATGATTCCAGGGTCCTGGGATTGAGCCCCGAGTCGAGCTCTCTGCTCATCAGGGAGGCTGCTTCTCCCTTTCCTCCCTACTCCTGCTCTCTCTATCTCTGTCACTATCTCTGTCTCTCTCTCTCAAATAAATAAGTGAAATCTTTAAAAAAAAAATCAATGCTAGATTTAATACTAGTTTATAAAAACAGAATAAACTTTATAGTTTTTATCATCTGCTCACATGTTTATGCATCCTTAAAGAGTCCTGGCAACATTCTGAAAAAATTTTAGAACCTCTGGAAAGGATTACATTCGAACTCTCCCAGTAGAGGGAAGGCTTGTACCACCTGCAAAGATCTCCAGAGAAGTTGTGCCTATGTCCCCATTCATAGTACATTTTATCACATGAATGGCTTCATTGTCTCTTACGTTTAAAAATAACTAAAAGGTCATAAGGAATTTTGCGAAGGAAAATTGTTTTCTTTTTTCTCCCCAAAGAAAGACTTTTATTTTTTTGTGTTTTTTAAAATAATACAGGAGTTTGTTATGAAAATCAGAAAATAGGGCGCCTGGGTGGCACAACGGTTAAGCGTCTGCCTTCGGCTCAGGGCGTGATCCCGGCGTTATGGGATCGTGCCCCACATCAGGCTCCTCCGCTATGAGCCTGCTTCTTCCTCTCCCACTCCCCTGCTGTGTTCCCTCTCTCACTGGCTGTCGCGCTGTCACATAAATATATAAAATCCTTAAAAAAAAAAAAAAGAAAATCAGAAAATATAGATGAGAAAATATGTAACCATTCAGAAGAAAATTCCTCTTAGAACCATTCGTGACAATATAGTACCCTTTTTTTAAAAAACGGAATGCAATCATGCTGGGCATGTTACTTTTTTCTTCTCTTCTTTAACAATCATGGCTGTCTATCCATGTCAACATACCTCCAATGTCGGTTTAAATGATAGAAGAAGACTGAGGGAATCATAATTAATATGCTAGGAACAATGTGCTGTATTTCAATACTTAAGTAAGTACTGTTTCCTAAAATATGGTTCAAACACTACTTGCTGAAAAATCATCTACAGTGCCCAGAGTGGAGACTTGGGGACTCCTCTCAGACCTATAAAACCAGGACCTCCAGGTGGGGGGAGGCCCAGAAATTTGCATTTGTCAACAAGCTCCCAGATGATGTTTATCTCACTAAGTCTGAGACTTTCTTGTTTCTTTTAAAGAAAAGAACTATTTTTCCCAACACACCAGAATATTTCTGTTTTCTTGAACTTTTCTGCGCTCTGATTTTTATTTTAGGAGACAACAATGGGTGGCCTTTGCAATTTGACAAGTATATCGCCGGTTACCACAGAATGACTTCCCCATATCCCTTTGAGACACAAACGTCTGAATGCTGTAAGTAATCAGAAGGATTGAATCTCCTTTTCCTGGAGTTCATAAAAAGATACCATGTTTTTAAAGGTTGGATCCAACATATTTTTTTAAAAAGGTAAACTATAGTTTTCTAACAGCAAACTCTATTAGACATGCAGCCTTAATTTGGGGATTTCATTTAAAAGTGAGTCAGGGATCTTAAGTATAAAAGCAATATATTATGCCAGATATTGTTGTGAACAAAATTAATGTCCCTCAGTCAGGGTTGCTATTGTATGCCCCTTTTTCACAATCATTATAGACTCTGATAAAAAGGAAACTATAGAAGCAGGAGAGCAGAGAAGCTGTTTACATTTTAATGTTTGCAAGTGAAAAAGCTTCTGGGGTCTAAACTACTTTAGAACTACAAAAAAGCCTCATTAATTATAACCTGCCATGCTTAGTCATATACTGAAAACTTCCAAAAACACTGGAGGGTCTGTGGGAGGGCACAACCTCAGGACAGACTGTGAATATTTTAGAACAGGAAGATCTTGTAAATAACTCCTTTTAAATAAATTTTGTTTATTCTAATAAATCATGCAAATGTAAATTTGTGCTCTGGAGTTATAATTGTGGTCCTAACTTTACAAAACCTTGGTTAAATAGTGGGGGGAGGTGGATCCTTAATTATAATTTTTCCTTTGTGTTCTATCACAAATTGTAAAGTCCAGCTTTTTAAAAAAGGTTTAATGTTTTTTTGTCTTCAGTATTCAAATAAGATTAATAAAAAAAAACTAACAGTCCCCAGTTTAAGGGAGCATATATCCATCCTGTAAACCTACCGGCTACTCAGCAATCTGTCTCAGCCTCACATTTTCTCACAGAGACCAAATTACTTGATCATTGAAAGGCTAAAACCTTTTGGGAAAGAAAAAAGGTAACAGGTATAATTTACCTGCTAATATATTGCAAAAAGATTAATGGATTATGCCATGTTATCTCAAAACATAGTTTTTATTTTATTTTATTTTATTTTTATTTTATTTTATTTTATTTTTCTCTTTCATTGTCTAGCCTTTTCATTTCTTAAATTTTAATTGAATCTTTTTATATATCCTTATTCCCAAATGGATTTTAGGCAGTTTACAATAAAAATCTGGCTACTAACAGTTAAGCCATTAATATAACATATAAGTTATATAGTTAAGCCATTAATATAACATATAAGACAAAAATTCAACAGTGAAAGTGAAAGGGAATGGGAAGAAAAAAATTATTTTTCACTGAGAAAAGTTCAATAACTGTGTCTAAAGCTTAGTAATGAATTTTGTAGTCATCGGGCTAAAGAAGGAAGATAATGGGTTATATAACTTTTATAGCCTAGCTTGTAAAGCAAAAACAAACAAAAGGGGGAAAAAAACAGATCAAGTGAGCAAGAGAGATAACTTTTTGCCTAATCCTGACTCTGGGAGAAATGTGTCCTAAGTATAACTACGTGGGAAGAATGGAGCTACACAGTAAATGACATATCAAAAAAAAATAAAATTTTGTCAACAAATATATAGTTTTCAATTGGAGTTCTTTAAAGACAGTTCAAGAAGGGGTGGTAATAAATAATTAAATGTCTTTTTCAAGCATTAAAGCAGTATAAAACAGAATGGAAAGAGTAGTGTAAACTTTGGGGGTGAAAAAGTTCCTATTGTACCACTTCATTTAAATCAGATTATTATAAGGATTTATTGGAAATTAAACTGAGAATGGCTTATAATAATTTTTGGCTGGGTGAAAGAATGTGAAGAATTCACATTTATAAAGTCATCTCTTAAGAACAATATCATGGAAAATGTATCTATCCTCAACCAATATATTATTAAAGTTTAAATTTGAAGGATATGGAAAGTACAAAGACTTAGAAAGAATTGTCTGTTTACTCAACCATAATTTCACCACTCAGAGGCTACCAGCATTAACTTGCTGGAACATTATTCATCTTTTTTATTTTAACATTGTTGAAATTTCTTGTACAAACCATTTTTATCATATTTTCACTTAGCATTTTAGCATAATCAGGTATCCATGCTGTCACAAGCTCTTTTTGAATATACTATATAATATATTTTTAAGTGTCATAATGTGCTTAATCATTCTTTTGATGCTGGATATTTAGGTGTTATTTTTTCATTTTTCCCTATTACAGGTAACTCTGTAATCAACATACATGAATTATCTTAACTCCGTCAATATAAACAGAAAAAAACATGCTGGAAATAATGCTAATTTCATTCCCTCCATTTTTACCCTTCCTAGTCTCACTCTCAAAACCTTCATCCTCTTTCCCAACCCATACCCTTCCTTTCCTACAACACTCATGTTAGATGTGGCTTATAACTTGGAGACAGAATCAGTTTTCAGCTTCAGAGATCCATAGCCAAAATGGTTAGTTACAACCATAAAACTGTTTAAAAGTTCTTGGCAGAGACTCTGTTTACAAAAAACACAAAACGTAAGTTATGATTTTGATCTCTTGTAACCCTGAAAAATAGTTGGTAGAGTTATTTGGGAGGAGAGGAAGAACACCTGTCACCCCATAGCTGAGCAAAGGGATATTTACTAGGTCAAAGTCTCCTATTTACTAGCCAACTGTGCTCATTAACAGTCATCCACCAGCTTTGTCATAGAAAGCTCTGCTTTGCCTTTAAGATACTTCTCTGCTCTCAGGAAGATTTACTGTAAAGATCAAAAACCGGAAGCCTGCAAACAGGAAATTCTCATAGAAAGTTTTGTTTGTTCTGTGATGTTTGTAAAATATTTTGAGTTGGCTACTATCATTTTTTAAAATAGGTAATTTTAGGTACAACATTGTATTTCTGGCTTCTTTGAGAAAGTTGGTTGACTTGGCTACACATGCTCCTATCCTAATACGGCAACAGGAGAAGCTGTTCCACTGGGACATCTGGACAAGGCCTACACCTATTTTGCCAGTGCCCCGTAGACATGAGTCTGTCACCGCTGCTATACTGGTTAGGGTTTCAAAGTAAAGGTAGAGGGGAAGCACTCTTGGTGGCTCTCGTTAATCAACCATTCCCCACAAAGGCAGGAATCAGACTCTATTATACGAATAA
The DNA here is from genome assembly GCF_002007445.2 of Ailuropoda melanoleuca. Taxonomy (NCBI): domain Eukaryota; kingdom Metazoa; phylum Chordata; class Mammalia; order Carnivora; family Ursidae; genus Ailuropoda; species Ailuropoda melanoleuca. The sequence continues at coordinate 98,029,205 of NC_048222.1, read as the reverse complement.
CAATCCTATTCTACTATTGAGCTACACGAACACATCATAACAAGTCTCTAGTAGACTTTAGAACTATGGATCACATCTTTAAAACTACAACTCCAGCCCTGCAAGACGGCCAAAGGCCTATATCCAATTCTCCCTCCTCCCGACACTAGCAGTGAGAAAGAATGCCTGACTATGCATTAAAAAGTTCACTCCCATTAACGACGTTTTAGACATCCTTACATCCCTACATAAGCCAAAGAAGATCATTTTTAAAAAATCCTTTAAAGAACTCCTGAATTTTCCAGAAAAAAAAAAGAATTCCACCAACACTATAGTTAGTGTTTAGTTCTCTTTCTTGCTAGTTAAAAATGACTTAGTCTTCCATTAAGGGTTTGATTATGCTATTAATAAATACTTTACCTTAAGTAGCAGCTTTAATATGGACATTAAAGCCCATCACATACTATCATGTCACCCCTGGACATAACCATTCTCCTTGGGTGACTGAAAGCAGATGACTTCATTCATTTTGCAACAAATGGAGAAGAGCAGTCTGCAATTTACAGAAATGCATGGGCTGGTCAATGTGTCTGTTTTCTTATCTTAATGTTGTAGCATCATTTTACCATTAAATTAAAAGCAAACTTTGTAACCTTAATTTAAAGCATTGCCCATATTGCTTAGGTGAAACATACTTTTGTACTAAATAATTTTCTCATAGCTTCTCATTTCTTTCTTTTCATTACCCTCCTCTTCCCGATCCCTCACTATCCCCACTCCTTACAACTTCCTCCTTATTCAGTGGTCGGTTCTGTGCCCATGCAATGTCTTTGCCGAGGTTTAGAGGTTGACTGTGATGAGACCAATTTACGAGCTGTTCCATCAGTTTCTTCAAATGTGACTATAATGTAAGTAGAAAAGAATGGCTTCATCCTGACAGCCAGAATAGCACCTGTAAAATTGTATCATAATTAAGGCCTTGTCATTATTAATGCATTTTTATTCAAAGATGATGTCATTGTTTTCGGTCAATTATAATGATTGCTGCTATTTATTTTACATTTATTAAATGCTAGGCCCCACTCTAAATTATTCTATATATTAATTTATTTAGTCTCTCATAATAATGCCATGGAGTATTTAGATGTATTAACTTATTTAGACCCTCATAATAATCCTATTTGGTACTTAGTATCATCACATTTTATCTAAACAAAAGATGTCATCATTTATGCGCTACTAAAGAAAAAAGGCTGCCAGTTAAACTATTATATAGAGTTTTCTTATTACAAGAACTGACGTTTATTGAAAAAGTTCTTTTAAACTTTGTTGGAAACACTCTTATCTATAAATTAAAAAAAGAAAACAAGCGAAATAAATTGGGTAAAATATTCCCAGAACTTTACATCTAAAATCTAACTCTTCTGAATCACGTTTGACTCAGAGATGTTGATGTTGTTTTTTTCCTAAGTAACTCAAACTTGTGTACGTAAAAGAAAATTATCCTCATAATAAGTGGTTTGTTGATCCAGTACTAATTTGAATTCAGCAAACTTTAGCTACACAGTCACACACATTTGACTGAAACTTTTCAAAAGAAATCAGTGGAGGGTAGATATTTTAATCCAATGTTTTTGCTGAGTGTTTTGTTTCAGCCAGATGTTTTCGTGCCGTATGGCTCTGACTTTTGAGTATATGAAGACAAAATAGGAGTAATTCTTAAGTTTACAAATATGGGCAAGTCCTGCCTTTGCCAGCCCAAACCACATAACAAGCAACTCATAGCCTTGAAATATAAGAGGCGCAGAGAGCTAGAGCTCAAAGTTCCTGTAGACAGTGGTGCCATTAAATTTACAAAGTCTGGGGGGGGGGGGTTACTCAATTGATGGTGACCTGAAGAATTTATCCAAATTGGTAATGAGTTAGGAATCTTACGTCAAGCAGGTTAAACCACAAAGGCTTGTTTTCCAAAGTAGGCGACAATCCCACCCGAACTAAGGCTAGCATTCTATCCTATCCTCAAGTCACCACAGCTCTTTTTCAGAGTAATTAGTCTTACTAGAAAACAAGAATAATATTTTACTAGAATAAAATAATAATCTGAGGTTCTGTGGAGTTTCCATAATTTAAATCATGACTGGACCTGCTCGGTATAAAAATTGAGATGATTTCATTCTATTTTCAAAGAGAAACATTTATCACCCTCACTGCTTGTATCAAATTACCAGAAAAATCAGTCAAAGAATAGCCTGAGGCTGCCAGTCTCATTTTTCACTTTCTTACAAGTAAGAATTGAATCCATTCTTCTACAAATTAACTAACTTTTGCATAAGAAAGGAAGAAAGGGAGGGAACTGGAGGAATGGAAGAAGATAGGAAATGACTAACCCGTCATTTGCCCCTAAAGAATACCCAAAGGCATTCGGATTCAAATAAAAATATAAAAACGTTCTGGCTCAGTACATTCATACATACATTCATACAGCCATTAGTACAACTGTTCATACATACATTCATAAAGAGGTGTGTGCAGTCCTGTGGGCCACCAGGTTTCAATCCTTGGTAGAGAGGAAAAACTGGGATGGGACAGCTCCTGGCGAAGATGGGCTACAGGAAAGCGAGGAAGAAGGAAAGATCCAAGATGACTTCAGGGTTTCCATCCTGATTAATAGAGTGGTGGGAGAATGGGGAGGCTTGGTGACGGTAAGTGGGAAAGATTAGGACTCCAATTTTAGATGCCTTTTTCAACTTGAGGTTAACAGGTCAGTCAGTAGAAATTCTCAACAGGCATTTGGAGATGTAGAAATAAAGCTCAGGAGTTTGTGTCTGTAATACTTTATTTTTTGTTAAAAAATAGCAATTTCTTGTTCTTTGGGTTGAGCAGCTTGATTCAGGCTGTCCATTTCCACTTTGCTCCGCAGAACTCCAGCTCCACATCACACCTCGCCCCGGTCTTCATTAAATCCCATACAGAAAAAGAACTGTAGGCTTTACAGCAAATACATTAAAAGAGTGAATATCAAATTTTATTACTGAGCTCATTCCATATTTTGAATTGGAACTCTCATAGGGAAATGTCAGAAACGGACTAAATCATATATAAGTATCAAAGAAACCAATAATCCAAGTAATATTTATTGAAGTTGGGATTTTTAAGACATTTCACATAAATGCAATTGAACAAAAGAGACAGATAAATATGATTATATGCATTGTTCTGGCTTCCTAAACATCAGTTTTGGCTGTGTGAGGGCTGAGTGTAAGATCCTAGAATTTAATCACTAAACTATATAATCTAACTGTAAGAACTTTCTTTATCAAAACTACAGCTAGCTTTGATAATAATAATTTAGGTAGTTTCTCTCTCTCGCACACACACACCACTTTGTAAAGAGTCAGACTTGGAATATTATATTTTAAAACACAAGAATTTATCACATTAAAAGTTTTTTGGCTTGTCCTATTCAGGAAGAATAACACCACCTACCTTTTTCCATTTCAACAGGGTATTATGAAAATATGGAGAATGCTATTTGTTGAAATATTTGACATCATTTAGAAAGAAGTAGCCTATAAATCCTAGGCACTATTAATAAAAAACCAACTTTCTAAGAAACATTATTTAGGAATCCTTAAATGAGCTTTTCTTCCCTCCAGAGTAACCTTTCCACTCAGGTGCAATTATCCTCTTCCTCTTGTGTTCTCTCATAGAACCTCACTTGTGTCTCTTTGAAATACATCAAACATTCTCCCTTGCGGGTTGGGATTCTAATAGAGGTAGATTGGGGTTCTAATCTTCTCTACCAGAAAAAGGGAAGTGCCATAAGCTCAGTGGGGACCTACAGCTTAGCTTTTCTATATATCCTCCAAAGTTCCTAACAGAGTATAATAAGCTCTAAACACTGCTTTTTTGAATTGAAGTCACAAGAAATTTAAATTTTATATTTTATATAAAATAAAAATTAAACAAGATGATGGCCTTTTTAGCCCTGGACTATAAAACTGAAGTTATCGTTCAAAGAAAACTCTCTATTTATAGACAAAATATGTTCTTTGTCACCCAAATAGAGTATAAGCTTCTTAGAAGCAGTGACATTATCCTTTTTTTCCAAAGTGCAAATGGAAGACATTCAACATACGTTGAGAAAATGAATGAATGCATGAATGAATGAACATATTTTTAAAACACATTAAGCTCTTCATCAATATTTTTAATCAACTATTCAGCTGTTTATTTTTATACAGCACAAACATGTAGAACAGGTTGTAAAGCAGATTTGAAGATCCAAACGAGGTGAGAATGATTAGTAGAACAGGAATTCTGAATTAGCTAACATAAGGAATGAAAGAACGTTTAGTGATAGCCCAGCAGCTAAGAACTCTCTCAAGAGAGAGTTTGCAGTTAATCAGCCTTTGGCATTCATTCATTAAAAAAACCACGAAGTCACTGGTATGTGCTTAATTTTTTTCTTTTCATTTCTGCCCCCCAAACCCTTGTAGAGATTTTTTTTCTATTTGTCCCCTCCTGTGAAATGTTAATATTACACATCCAGTGTACATCTGTTTATGTATACTTGTTCTTCATCCATTTAAAAAGGTAAGATAATATTTTTTCCTTCCTTAAGAACCGGTTTTCATACCTTGAAGCAATAACATCCCCGTAGAGAATACATGGTCTCCCAGACTCTAGAATAGCATTTCTCAAATTAGATTCCAAAAATGTGTCCTGGGGAGTCTGAGAAACTATTTTGCTTTTAAGAAGTCTTCATTATCAAGTTTAGGCAACCCTGGTCCAAACCATCTTAACAGCTAACATTGGCAGTGCCTGCTGCATGACGCTATGGCGCTACCGTAACCCGAGTCCTTTTTGCCCATCAAACATCTCCAAGTGTTTATCCTACAAAGGACAACCTCCACACAATGCAGTCTATTGCTCACTTAACAAGGAGCATCCGCTCTATCGTATTATATGAAGACAGTAACAATTGCACCATATTAGTACAGGTCATCTAGTACAAATTGATGCTTTCCCAGTTAAAGAGACAAAGGAAAGATTATATATGGTTCATGCAAGGGACTCCACCTGCAATGCTTTCGGTGTTCTGTTTGGTTTGTTTGCTTCTTTAACTTTATTCCTACTACCTTACATTGCTTTTCTTTAAAACATTAACGGTTTAGGTCCTTTCCAGTACAACCACAATTATGTGGACCTGGTTTGTGTCAAGCTGCATACCAAATTGTGATTCAAGGGAAAATCTTTTCTATACAATTAACTAGAAACTGAAATGAAATCACTTATGGAATAAAAACGGTTCAATTGTACTTACCAATTGACAGTTGCCTTCATAACTAATTTTAAAAGGAAGTAAAGGTAGTGGGATGTGAGCAATGAAATATTGAAGAATATAAAATTACCTAAGTTCTGGAATGTGCTTTAAACAGAAAACACTATTTTTATTGTCACTTCAAAACTGAGATGCTTTCTAGTGTCTTTTAAGTAAAAAGAGAAAAGGAAAATATAACTGACAGCTATTTTCCCAGTTTCCTTATTTTTGTATTTTGTTAGAATTACAATGTTGTAACCTAAATTTAAGAAAAGATAAATGTCTTTTATAATACAAAACTAACAGACCTAGTTCAAATGGTACTATGGAAATGAGAGTATCATCATAAAATAAAACGTTTCCTGAAAGTTGGTGCTAAACTATAGAAAGCTTATAATTATTTATATTGTAGTTTAAAAGTAAAGAAAGAAACACTTTAAGAACCACAACTTATATTTATTTCAGGTCACTTCAGTGGAACTTAATAAGAAAGCTTCCTCCTGATGGCTTCAAGAAGTACCATAATCTTCAAAAGCTGTAAGAAAACATTTAATTCCCAGTGTGAAAACTAACTCACATTGTTTTGGCCTGGCTCTTCCCACTTCTGCACAGACCAACACTATACCACTGCTTAAGTCTAATCCCTCCTCCGCAAATTATTTACCTTTAGCTAGAGACTACCAGGTAACTTTTTTTTTTTTGAGGAGTTCTAGAAGCCATTCTAGAAAAATCACAGATACTTATTCCCAAAGAAACTGGAGCACGTGAGCTATGAGTTCTCCTGCCATACACTAGCTTGTGAAGAATTCTCTTCCATATGTTTGCAAATTCAATCTCCACCTAAGAGAGCATGTCATGGTGGGGGACTTAATTCCATTTTCATATCTACCATGCAGGTCGAGTTTTATTTTCGCCTCAAGTATTATCTGACATGCTAGATCCCATCAGTTCAGCATTTTCGTGTATACTCCAAAAATCCATAATGGCCCCGGTTATGTTTACCTGCGATTCAGTCCAGCTCTGTGACTAAGTCATATTGTACTTAAACTGTTGGGTTTAAATATCCTGTGCCTGTAACGCTAAGTGAAATAAGTCAAGCAGAGAAAGACAATTATCATATGATTTCTCTCATCTATGAAACATAAGAACTAGTGATAGGTAGGGGAAGAAAGGGATAAAGAAAGGGGGGTAATCAGAAGGGGGAATGAAACATGAGAGACTATGGACTATGAGAAACAAACTGAGGGCTCTGGGGGGGGATGGGATAGGCTGGTGATGGGTAGTAAGGAGGGCACGTATTGCATTGTGCACTTGTTATACGCAACAAATGAATCATCGAACTTTACATCAGAAACCAGGGATGTACTGTATGGTGAATAACATAATATAATAAAAAATCATTAAAAAAAATATCCTGTGCCTGAATCATGTTATCTAGACAACATCCCAGAATTCCTAGTTTCATTTGCATACCTATGTCAGTTTTAATTCTGGTTTTACACTGAAAAAACCTCACTCAAAGATGCATATCTATCTGGACATTCTTCTTTAAGATAACAAATAGAGCAAAATTGGAAGAAAAATTAATCTACTTCCCTCAATGAAATGCTCTCAAAACCCAGATAATCGGCAAAAAGTATGTTTCATATTTAAAAATAAAAATGTCAATAAAAATGACTTTCAAAACTTTATTCTGGATGTTTAACAATCAGCAGAGAAGAGCTTTTCAAAATCAGGCCTTACGTAAAAACTTCAAGAGGATGCTCCGCCTTCTATTTTCTGATTTTTAGAAGCTGAAGACTTTTTCTGATCTGTAGCACCACCTTATGTCCACATGTTTAAAAGGAGTTAGTACTCCAAATTTAAATCTCAAAATTAAGGAGAAGTTTGGCATTTTTGCATAACTAGCATTGAACTGATCTTTTTTTAAGATTTTGTTTTTAGGGGCGCCTGGGTGGCACAGCTGTTAAGCGTCTGCCTTCAGCTCAGGGCATGATCCTGGCATTATGGGATCAAGCCCCACATCAGGCTCCTCCGCTATGAGCCTGCTTTTTCCTCTCCCACTCCCCCTGCTTGTGTTCCTTCTCTCGCTGGCTGTCTCTATCTCTGTCGAATAAATAAATAAAATCTTTAAAAAAAAAAAAAAGATTTTGTTTTTAAGTCATCTCTACACCCAACATGGAGCTCACACCCACAACCCTGAGATCAAGAGTCATGTGCTCTCCTGACTGAGCCAGCCAGGCGCCCCAAATTACTTCTTGAACAGCCAATTCGTTTTAACTCACAGATCAAAATAGCCTAATTACAAAAAAACTCTACCTGATTATTAGAGATAGAGCTTTGTTCAACCTCCATGCAGTACAGCCTATTAATCTGTAATCATTAAAATACTTAGAAACAAATAAACACATACTAAAGCTTCTCTGTGTATTAGTGAGAAAGACGCATCCCCACAGTGTGTTCCATGAAATTGTTAAATGCATAATAAATTTAATAATAACATTTTTACAATCAAAGTTAGGTTTTCTTGCATGTTGGAGAAATAAGGAATCCCTTTTAGTCAAAATTTCTAATTAACTAAAAATTTGTTCATACTGAGGGTGCCTGAGTGGCTCAGTTGGTTACATGTCCAACTCTTTTTTTTTTTTAAGATTTTATTTATTTATTTAAGAGTCAGGGGAGTCAGGGGAGAAGCAGGTTCCCCGCTGAGCAGGGAGTCTGTTGCGGGGCTTGATTCTGGGACTCCAGGATCATGACCTGAGCTGAAGGCAGACCCTTAACCTACTGAGCCACTCAGTTGCCCCATGTCTGACTCTTGATTTTGGCTCAAGTCTTGATATCGGGGTTGTGACCTTGAGCCCAAGTTGTGTTCTGCGCTCAGCAAGGAGTCTGCTGGAAATTCTCTCTCCCTTTCCCTCTGCACCCCTCGCCATCCTGCTCTTTCTCTCTTTTTCTCTCACTCTCTTTCTCTCTAAAATAAATAAATCTTTTTTAAAAAGATGTGTTCATATTGGTTTCTTCCTTATTGCTCCCAGTGTTTATAAAAATATGTATGTAAACTTCAGAACACCCTAAAGGACAATGATGACCTGTATTCAGAACTAGAAGTAAGGCTCGAAGCCCTTTCTCTGTCATTTCCTACAGCCTGGGGCCAGCACACACAGAGGTACAAAGCTTTGCAAGGGCGCATTTGATGTGATGGCTTGTGCTCTGGTACCTATTTCCTTTGACCTCTAGGTAACCCGAAGCCAGTCATCCTGGATGACTTAGTTAACTATTTGAGACTGCATTCTTGTCTCAACCTGCCAGTCTAATTTATATTCTTCTAATCCTGAGTCCTTTTACTTCTATACTTTCCTTTGCCATATATACTCTTTATAAGCTTCCTCAAACACTTTTTGGAGCAAGGCTTGGGGTGTCAAATTAATATAATTAAAGCTGACTTGTTGGGCAAATTTGTGATTAACATGGAATATGATCCAGGGCCTTAAAGGTATCACATACTTGGACTTTTGCCAGCTCTGTGCTAAACGCCAATCTTTCTATTATAACAGGAAATGTTAAAAAGTCTGACTTCTGGGCCCGTTTGATTACTGAGTGCCTTACTGTGCATTAAAGGTTTACTTATAGAAAATTCGAATATTAAATTTTAACTATTACATGTTCATCTTTATAACTAGAATTTCCACATAAAACTTGCCTAATCATACATGATCTTAATAGCAAAACAAAATGACTTGATATCTAGTTTCACTAAATTATTGTGTTATGTTTACCTTTTTTTAATTTAAAAAAATGTTTATTGTGATAAAATACAAAGAATGTTAAATCTACCATGTTAACCAATTACAAGGCTACATTCAGAGCCATTAAATTCCTACTGTGCTACAAGCACCACCACCCATCCAAAGAGCTCTTTACATCTTGCAAAACTGAAACTCTGGTTTCATTATTTGTTTTTATAATTCCCTTCACAGGTGCCTGCAAAACAATAGGATTAGGTCCATACCCATCTATGCGTTCAGAGGACTCCACAGTCTTACTAAACTGTAAGTACCCGCGCCAATTAGTCTGCCCATTGCAGAGCAGCGCTCCTGCCCACAGCCGCGGAAGGGTCGGCGCAGCCCTGTGCCCTTGGGATTCCCACTCAGACAGGCTTCTGCTTGAGTCCTGACTTATTTCTTCACATCTTCATTAATACATCTTATTTTCTGGGGGTTTGTTGTTTCGGGATTTGTTTTTTTTAAACCAGCAACCTAATGGGCATGAAATGGTATTTCATTGTAGTTTAAAAAGCAAAGCTTAACATCGGTTTTCTCAAAGCTCCATTGCATTGAGTTTCACTGAGCAGCTGAACCTAACCCGTAAGAAGTAAGGGCATGGAGATGTAGCCAAAATCGCATAATCAACAACTCCCTATATTTCTATTTCTGCCCCCTTGCTTTCTATTTTACACCACTTTTTTAAAAATCCTAATCCAAGAAACTCATTCCAGGCAGATTCCTAGTTTGTGGTATGAGAGTTTGGGGTTGAGGAAAGGCTGTCTAATCATTTTACTAGCAAAATGGAAGGAGGGCCTTGGAGACTCAAAGTCTTAAGAGTAACCACTTCTGCCAAGTCCTCTTCCCTTCTATCCCATCCCTGCTCTTTCTTGGCAAATCACCCCAAGTCAATATTGGATTCGCTCCCATTAGACTCCTGACTATCTTTCTCTCTAATCCCCATGAATCTGTTCAAAACTTACTAAACCACATCTGCTTGGTTTAATGTTCAATGGATGTGAAAGATAGTCCAGACTTGGCTTAGTGTTCAACAGATGTGAAGAATAGTACCACAAATTTTAAAGTATCCTCCATCTCTTTCCATAATTATTCATAGCAATGGAATATTGTTTAGATATTAAGGATGTCAAATACTTCTAGGTTATCATAGAAAATCATTAGATTCCTGCTTTTCCTTCATCCATAAACATTCATTAGCCCTTCCAGTGTATGAATTGTTCAGCTACACACCATGGGGAGGTGGCCTAGAAGATAAGTCAGACTGGCTACCTTCCAGCAGCTCACACCTTGATGTTTCAGGTAAAAGGCTATGCTACCACTAGAGAGAGGTGTGCCTCTTACACTCCAGAAGCTTATGATCTAGGGTGGGGAAACAATACCAGTATATACACAATTAGAGATTGATCAAAGAGGTTACCTAATGAAATCCTAACCCTGTGTTGTTCAGACCAGAACTGCTATTAAGATTCCCTGAAAGGGGTGCCTGGGCAGCTCAGTCAGTTAAGCGCCCGACTCTTGATTTTGGCTCAGGTCATGATCTTGGGGTCGTGGGATTGAGCCTGGAATATTCAGGCTCTGCACTCAGGGAGGAGTCTGCTCGAGATTCTCTCCATCTCCCAATGCCCTTCCCCCTGCTTGAGCGTGCATGTGCTCTCTCTCTCTCTTTCTCTCTAAAATAAATAAATAAAATACATCTTAAGAAAAAAAGATTCACTGAAATGAGTGACCCTTTGGGGTCTGGAGCAGTGAAGGATAACTCAGGAAAATAAACAGAACTGGACTAAACAGATGGGTATATGATGTGGGAGTGGGTCAGATGCCTTGTCAATCCCTTGAAGGGATTGCTATTGGCTTTTAAAGGAGACCCCTGAGGCACATGCATCCCAATGTTTATAGCATCACTATCCACAATAGTCAAAATATGGAAAGAGCCCAAATGTCTATCAAATGAGGAATGGATAAAGAAAATGTGTATATATATACAAAGGATTATTACTCAGCCATTAAGAAGAATGAAATCTTGCCATTTGCAATGATGTGGATGGAACTAGAGGGCATTATGCGGAGAGAAATAAGTCAGTCAGAGAAAGACAAATACCATATGGTTTCACTCATATGTGGAACTTAAGAAACAAAACAGATGAACGGAAGGGAAGGGAAGGAAAAATAAAATAAGATAAAACCAGAGAGGGAGGCGATAGGGAACTGAGGGTGGCTGGAGGAGTGGGGGTGGCAGGAGGGGGTAAGTGGGTGATGGGCATTAAGGAGGGCAGTTGTTGGGGTGAGTACTGGGTGTTATATGTAATTGATGAATCACTAAATTCTACCCCCAAAACTAACTTGAATTTAAATAAAATCTTGAAAGAAAAAAACAAGTAAACAAATAAATAATGAATAAATAAAAATAGATAAATAAAATTTAAAAATAAAGGAGAGCCCTGAGGTAGGTCCTGAAGAAGTGTTGTAGCTATTCTTTATCCTTCCTGTGCCTAAGTGGGGTTCCAGGTTCACCAGGGAGGGGAAGAAGTGGCTCTAATACGGGGTGTCATCTCTTGCTATCCCTAACCAAAAGTCAGACCTGGTAGGGACAGGGAAGACTACTGGCAGGAGAAATTTTGTAAGATGTCAACTCTAAAAACTGTCAGAATGCAGTGGAAGTAAAATTTGAACTAAAACTTGCATATGAATCCTAGGCTGAGAGGAAAAAGAAAAGGAAAGAAATCAGAATGGTAGGCATGAATAGAGATGTTGTAATAAATAATAGTACTGAGCACTCAGGGCATGCATTGCCTCAAATATTACAACAACCCAATAAAGTGGGTACTAATGTTACCACCATTTTAGAGCTGGGGAAACTGAGGCTTTCAGAAGTTAACTGCTTGCTTAAGTTCACACGATTAAGAGTAGCAAAGCCAGGACTCAAATGACAGCAGGGTCAGAGCAGCGCACTGCTGTACTAGAGACAGGTAGAAATAAGCACAGCTAGAGGGAAAGACCAAAGTAGAGTTGGTTCACTCTGCAGAAGGGTGAGAAGTAAAGTTGGGTAGGTAAGGTGGGATCAACTCTTTGGTAAAGCACACAATGTCTTTTTTTTTTCCAGAATAGGCCGCGCCTGCCTCCCAGGTTCATCCTCTGTCTCTCTTCGCAGCCCCTCCATGGTGAGGCTGCCCTGAAACACCTGGTGATCCCTTCACTTGTTGCTCTCTCTCATAGCCCTTGCCTTTGCATAAGCAATCTCTCTGCCTACAGTAACTCCTACCCATTCTTTGCTTTGCGAATGCCATCTTCATCCAAATCTCCGTTCATCCAGTTGCGCCCCTTTAGGAAAAGCTTCTGTCTCCCGACTGCCCCACACCCTGCAGTCCTCATCCCCAGCAAAGCCAAGTGCTTTCTCTGCTGTGGTGTCAGAACAATCATACCTTGTACACTCTCTCTTTTCCCCACCTTCCTATAATAACCTGTTCATATTCTGTCTTCCCTCTAGACTCAAAGCCCCTCAAAGAAAGTGATGATACACTTAGCACAGTGCCGCCCAGTAGGTACATGAAAACAATTCAATGAGTAAAGGCATAGGTCAATGAATGAATAGAGTGATTTATTGATTGATTGACTGATTGATTATAGGGGAACTAAAACCTAGACATGAAAAGGTAAGTGACAAAAAACTTTTAGAGACCCAAAAGAAGGGAAAAGCTGTGTTGAGAATAGCATATAAGAAAATCTAATGTGGGTGATTATTGTTTTTCCTTTCTTTATTGTAAGATATCAAGAACGTAACATATTTGGGGCGCCTGGCCGGCTCAGTCAGTAGAGCATGAGATTCTTGATCTCAGGATTGTGAGTTCGAGCCCCACATTGGGTATAGAGATTACTGAAAAATAAAATCTTAAGACAGAAAAAAGAAGGTAACACATTTATTGTAATCATTTCTCTTTTTTCAGATATCTCAGTCATAACAGAATAACTTTCTTGAAGCCGGGTGTTTTTGAAGATCTCCACAGACTAGAATGGCTGTATGTTTAATTTACGTGACATTTTATAGTATTAGTTTTTATATTCTAAATATATAAATGAATCAATTTTTTCTTCTGGCTGGCAGGATAATTGAAGATAATCACCTCAGTCGAATTTCCCCACTAACATTTTATGGACTAAATTCTCTTATTCTCTTGTAAGTACTAAAAATTAAAGCAAATATTTCAATTGAAGGAAAAGACATGAATAAAGATTACTACTTTAAGTTAACAGCATTAAATATGGAATTGTTAAAGCCCCAAAAAGGCCTTTCCAACCACAAACCATCTCTTAATCATATTCTATGAGGCTATTTTGTAGTTTTAATAATTTTATAAGATCTTCTGTCTTCTAGGACATCAGCCCATCAAAACTGAATACAGCCTTACTACCATATTTTATTGAAATATTCTCAAGCACACCATTACTGCCCAGTATTAATCTTGGTAAAGAAAAATAACATTCCTTGAAAACCTCCTTCTCACTACCCACTTTTGAAGGGCACAGGCTTTCCTTCAGTTACTAACATTGTTGCTTCCTCCATATGACAGCTATCATTTGTCAAATTTTATTACTAACAAGCACTTAAATATAACAAGACTTACAGAAAAAAAAAAAGAGAAGACAACTAACTTAATAGATTTTTGTGGTTTCACAAAGAATAATGATAATATCATGTTTGACTAAAGATGAGAAAAGAACCAGAAAAATGTGACTTCTTTTCTTTCTTTTCTTTTTCAGGGCACTGATGAATAACGTCCTCACCCATTTGCCGGATAAACCTCTTTGCCAGCACATGCCAAGACTGCATTGGCTGTAAGTTGATGAACCTTTTCTGAAAGAAGTCAACTAACTTTCCTGGTTTTGCCTAGTTCATTTTGGATATGGGTTTTTAAAAATGAGAGGTTGTTAATGCCACATCACATTTCCTCTAATTACTTTAGCATGATTTTGTTTTTATTTTTTATTTTTTTTTAAAGATTTTATTTATTTATTTGACAGGGATAGACAGCCAGCGAGAGAGGGAACACAAGCAGGGAGAGTGGGAGAGGAAGAAGCAGGCTCATAGCGGAGGAGCCTGATGTGGGACTCGATCCCAGAACTCCGGGATCACGCCCTGAGCCGAAGGCAGACGCTTAACGACTGAGCCACCCAGGCGCCCCTGATTTTGTTTTTAAACATGCCCATTGTCTAAACTAACTCCTCTAGATTCTCGCCAAGATAAAACACCTCACACACACACACACACACACACACACACACACACACTACACAAATTTGGAGACAGGAAGAAGAAAGACAGGATGTCACAGTAGCTATAGAATATCTCTTCCTTCTTTCTGTCGATCTATTTTCACCTATTAATCTGATACAGGAAGACTAAGTCACCTTAGTCTCATTCCTAAATTCTGCCTAATGAGAATATGATACTTTGAATTTATTTTTGAAGTCTGATCACAATAGAATACGTTTCACGGAAATGTTTATAAAGTAACTTTGCTTATGGTAATAAGTATCATTCTACCTTTCATAGCTCAAATACTGTTCTTTTTAAATTTGCTCATTTAAAATGCAGGTAAAAATGAAGAAATAAGTAACCAAAATAACTCTTAGGAGTTCAATCAAAAAAACCTCATATGAAAACTTCCTCTATCTCTCATTTTATAGGCAATTCTCAGAAGTTTTGTTTGTTGTTTGATTTCTAAGCTCACAGCAGAGTAGAAGAGCCAGTTTAAAAGTAGAGGGGAAAAAAACACCTGGGTGTCTCAGTGGGTTAAGTGTCTGCCTTTGGCTCAGGTCCTGATCCCAGGGTCTTGGGATCGAGTCCCACATCCATCGGGCTCCTTGCTCAGCAGGGAGCCTGCTTCTCCTTCTGCCTGCTGCTCCCCCTGCTTGTGTGCTCTCTCTCTCTCTGACAAATAAATGAAATCTTTAAAAAAAAAAAAGTAGAGGGGAAAGATGAAGTTCAAAACATTAGTGCAAAGTGACAACTATCGACCTGATAATAAAGCAGCAGTGGGAAGTGCTATAAAAAGCAGACATAATAATTCAAAACACGCTAGTTTGAAACCATTTTGAGGAAGACATACATCCCCAGAATCATTACTAAGTCCAGAGGGCATCTTGGTATGACAGCACACTAACCCTCTTGTTGATAAGGGAAAGTATTCAAGAAGAGGACAAATTAAGTTCAATATCCTTTGTTGTAATTAAATTTTATTTCAAATGAACACATTAAACAGTTATTACATGCTCAGTAATCCAAACTTAGTAATAAACCAAAATTGATTAATATTTGCATAAGTAAATTAGCAATTAAAAATTCATGCACTGAGACCAGAAGCAAATGTAGGAGATATTATGCAATACATTAATAAACATTCCCTGTGCTTTTAAAAAGGCAACCAAATATACACTCATATAAAACTTTATTTTTTTTTAAAGATTGGGTGGGGGCTCAGAAGGAGAAGCAGACTCCCCGCTGAGCAGGGAGCCAGATATGGGGCTTGATCCCAGAACTCTGGGATCATGACCTGAGCTCAAGGCAGATGCTTAACTGAGCCACCCAGGCATCCCCACAGATAAAACTTTAAATGATTATGATTTATTACTAAAGTGGCACCTGGGTGGCTCAGTTGATTAAGCATCTTTTTTAAAGATTTATTTATTCAGAGAGAGAGAGAGAGCATATGTGCAAGTGGGGGGAGAGAGAATTCCAAGAAGGCTTCCCACTGAATGAGGCGCCCCATATACAGCTTGATCCCATCACCATGAGATCACCACCTGAACTGAAATCAAGAGTTGGAGGCTCAACTGACTGAACCACTCAGGCACCCCTGGTTAAGTGTCCAACTCTTAGTTTCAGCTCAGGTCATAATCTCAGGGTCTTGAGATCAAGCCCCAGGTTGGGTTCCATGCTCAGCCTGGGATCTGCTTGAGATTCTCTGTCCTTCCCCTCTCCCTCCCTGTCTGCCCCTCCCCCTGCTCACGTGTGCCCACCCTCTCTTTCTCTCTGTCTCAATAAAACAAATAAAGAAATCTAAAAAAATTGATTTGTTACTAAAGAGGTGGACTTTTTACAATTTCATCACTAAAGTTACTATCTTTAAATTTTAGCTATCCAAACAAGTCATTTCATATGGATTCCTGCTAGTATTACCCTAATTTTAATGTTAGTAATAATAATTTTTGCTTTATAAATATTCATTTCTGTTAAAACTAACCACAATACCTTTACCTTGCACATGAACTTTTATTTAGCAAAGTATAAACTGAAAAATCTGTTAGATGTGTTGTTAAAAAAAAGGTATTTAACTGATTTAATGGAAAAATACGCATAATATAAAAGACATGGGACAGTGCAGGAAAATATGCTTGCAAGATATACGACAGACAACAGATTAAAACCTTTATTATAGTTCTTTCAAAGCAAGAAATAAAAACTGTAAACATCACAATTGAAGTCTGTAAATTCAAAAAATCAGAAATATAAGTAATAAGCACATGAACAGATGGGACAACAGCCGAAGGTGAACTAAAGATCAAGAGAGTAAATTAAACTTATTTTGATGGGAGACGAAGTAGGTTTGTTTATAGGCAGGAGAAGCTAACATGAAGAATTTGAAACGATAGAAAACAATGAAGATACATTATGGAGCAAGGTGCTGAAGATGTGGACCCAGATGGAAAAATAAAATGCGATACACACACAACATTTAGAATGAATGAACTAGCCCTACTTCAATCAACATGGCTCAATTTCAAGAACATTATATGAATTAAAAAGAAAAAACCAAAGAGTACGTGTATTACGATTCTATTCCAACAAGATTATGCTTAGGATAGGGAAAGCCACAAAACAACATTGCTCCCTTGGTACGGATGAGAAGGAACTTTATCATCTACAAAATAATATTGAAAAAATAGACTTTAGAACAGGGACTATAACCAGGGATAAAGAGGGATATCACACAATGATAAAGGGGTCAATTCAGCAAGAAGACGTAATCATCTTAGATGAGTAAACAGTTTCAAAATAATAAAGTGATAACCATGGAACTATAAAGAAAAATAACTAGGAGTCAAAAGACATCACTTAAAACCAACAAATCCACCAATATGTGGGTATTTGATATTCCTAAGGTGAACATTAATAAAAAGCATATCACTGATCAAAATCATATGGTGGGAGAAAAGTAGAGGAGCAGAAAGGAAGACAATATAAACCCATTTTATCATTTCTTATAATATAAATTATAATAGGAAATTAATAAGTATTGTTATTCTCTAAGAAAGAGAAGATAAGGTGTATTGGGTAAAGTTATAAAGATTACCAATGGAATATACAAGCCTTCCTAAAGATTAAAAGAAAGTTTTTTTGATTTGTTGAGAGTTTTTTTAACCTATAAAAACCATATAGTAATATTTCTAAATAGCAGACTAAAGTCAGATATATTAGTCATATCAGTACATGTAAGGGGGCTTAACTTTATTAAAAAGAAAAGAAATCTTCAAACTGGCTAACAAAACAAAACCTAATTCAGTGCTATTTACAAAAGGAAAGATATACCTATAAGTGATTAAGAAAGATCAAAAATAAAAGACTGGTCTAAAGTATTCCATGTAGACGTAAAGCAAAAAAAAAAAAAAAAATCAAGCGTCAGTTTTTTTATCTAAGTAGGTAAAATTCGGCCAATTTGCATTAAACAACACTAAGGACATTTAAATGCTACAGTGTGTAATTTCTCACAAAAGATATTACATTATAAGTATATATGCACCAAATAGATTCATATAGTAACCAAAAGGGATATGAAGAACTAAATAACATAACTAATGAACTAACTCTAATTTATGTATATCAAACTGCAATGACCCTTTCAATAACAGAACTGATCTATTTGGGACAGCAGTGTGCCCAGGGAAAACAAGACATTCCCAGGCTTCCCTGCATCTTGATATAGTCACATGACTCAGCTTTAATGAATAGGTGGAGGAAGTATAGTGTGAAACTTCTGGGAAATCTCCCTAAGGAGAAATAGGCAGGCTCTTCCTCCCTTTCCTTACCCAGAAAACATGGATATGATGGCTCAAGCTTTAACATCATTTTGGACCATGAAGACAAGGGCCTGTAAAAAATGAACGTGGAACAACTTTGTAAAACTACCATACTAGCCCTGGACTACAGAATTATAGTTATGTATTTATACTATTATCATTGGGTGTCTGTTAAACCTACTTGCACTTAATTCTAATAGATATAAGCCTGAAAGCAAACAACGTCCAAAGAACATTCACCAAAATTGACCATATATTTTAGAACATACACATACATAAACCAAACTTAAGAATACAGATGGAGGGATTAGCTTAAAGCAGAGAAGGATCATCTCTTCCTCTTGAGACTAGGAGACCAGGTACATACACAGGTAAGTTTGTAGATGTTGAGTAGAAGGCCAGGGGCTTCTCCCTGCTTCATCACCTCAATTTTCTTCTTGAAATAGGAGCCAGAAATGTTTCAAAGGTATGGGAAGGAAATGGAGGTTAAGGAGATTTGCATGTTTAGAATGCCACTAGGGGATAAGAGAGGAAGCTGAGAAGAAACAGGCAAGATATCTTCTACAGCCTGACTTCTAATATAGCTCTCCTATTTTGCTCTTTTCTATTACAAAAATACCATTTTCCTCAATTGACTTGATTTCCAGGCCCCTTACATCCTGGTCTTGTTGATTTTCAGAACGAAGAACCAAATTTTCACTTTTAGCCTATTCTGAAACCTAATGACCAAATTAGCCAAACTTAACAACCATGTATAAAGGGAAAAATTATATGATTAAGTTTAGAGGCTCATTAAGTTGGAAAAGTGGTCTAGACAGGAAGGAAAAAACACCCCTTGTCAGCTCCCTTAGAGCTTGGAGCTAGGGACAAAAAGCAGATATGTATGCTTCAGATCTGATCCCTGTGTATCAAAGACTAAGACCTCTCATTTTAGGAAGAAAGCCGAAAAACAAATTTCCAAAAAAAAGGTTAAAATGGACTCAAAATTAAACTAAACTGACAATTTAATTTAAAGTCCCTAATTGATGGCTCGAGGTGTGCCTCTTACTGATTCTTGCAAATTAGTAAATTAATACTAACTTGAATATTTTTGTTGACTTAATAGAAAAAAAGATGTTACAATAGTAACTAACAAGAAAAATTTATCAACTCACCTAAGGATGCTTTGTGAGAGTTAAGAAAGCATCACCACCTGGTGGTAGATTTATGGTAACTGCAATACAAGAGGAAAGAAATGGAAGGTCTCTGTCACTGACAATATATATTGTGAGAGACCAAAAGCTTTGACCAAAGCTGATGACCAAAAAAGTAGTACTATAAGTACTTAGATTCCGATTGAAAAGAATAGCAGAATTTTTTCTTTAGAAGGATGGTCTAGAATCAAGATTTAAGACTTAATACAATATTCCATATAATACAGAAATCCTGTCTACAAAATTCTTGAGTTATGGTATATTGCCTTTGCTAAATATCCATAGCAGTAAGTTTATTCTCTGGACACTACAGATTGTGAGCCGAAATTTGAAATATTTTTCATCCTTCATCCAGTAAATCTAATTTTGCAACCTGATGCAACATAGAAAAACCCTATGATACCTTCTACAGCCTGACTTCAAATATAGCTCTCTTATTTTGCTCCTTTATATTACAACTATACCCTTTTCCTCAGTTGACTTGATTTCCAAACCCCTTACATCCTGGTCTTCCAGATTGTTCAGATATGCCTTGATTTGTCGAAGTCTATTTTTATTGCAATGCCCAAACAGAACTATTCCAGATGTAGCCTAGCCAGAGGAATACAGGTGCCTTTTTAAAGTTACCCATGTTTCCCTGGCAGATTTTAATACCTGTGTCACACTGTGTCACAGCTCATATACTTTAGTCACGATTGTTCTGCAATAGCTCCATATTATATGGTGACCAGTAAGCTAAGAATTGGGGTAGACTGAGCACATTTAAAGACCAGCATCTACTCCTGAAAGTATATCCCTAAGCTTGGCTAACTCTCTGTTCTACAAACTTCCACCATAAACCTAACGATAAGACAAAAGACAGACAATAAAAGAATGCTTTCATGATTATCATGAAGAAGAGACACTAAAACATACGTTTTTGGACAAGTTTTACTTCTCAGACCAGATTCCTGCTGTTGACATAGCATCACACAGCAAGGGAGCTTAAGTAGGGTCTGTATGCATCGCCCTGAACTGGAAGTTGGAAAGCCAAGGCCTGTGTGGCAATATAATAAAGCAAACAGTGGCGTGCTCAGTGGTAAAAGGTTCTTGAGAATTCTTCTCAGGGTGTGTTTAGGCGAGGGAGGTAGAGGGGAATACTGTTTTGGCAACAAGAGCTTCTGCAGCAGTGATGGAACCTTCAGACTGTAGGAAATAGGGTCACACCACTTAGAGAAATGCCATTGGTAACTCTAGGCAGATTTTTTGTTGGTGATGTCATTTTTAAGGAGATAGGAGTTTATTGAATATACCACAAGGGAGCGGTGTAGACGGATGTTTAATACATATCGCTAATAAATATTGGGTAGGAAAGTGGATATTTATCATAACAAAGTTTTTTAATTTGACTTCTCATTCTCTCCACATTTCTCAGGATAATATATGTACCCATATGAACATATGATACAGATGTGACTCAAAACATTTTTACTATGAACACAGAAAAAAGAAGCATTACATACATATATTATTTCAGCTCTTATGTAAGTGGCTACATGTGGGAATCTCTATGAAATAAACAGTATGTGAAAAAAAGATATTTTATTAGAAAGCAAATAATTCTTGACCAATTTATTTCTATGATTAAAATTTAGCTTTACCATTTTTGTTTTTATGTTTCAGGGACTTTGAAGGCAACCATATCCATAATTTAAGAAATTTCACTTTTATTTCCTGCAGTAATTTAACTGTTTTGTAAGTAGTGTTTTATCCTTTTGAAGTGCTGTTATATCTCTTTACAAACAAAGTTAGTCATTTATGTGAACATAAGATAGCATAAGCATGCACAGTAACTACCGCAAGTGTTCACTTGTGACTTGAAGTTTTCTGAAACCGAAGCGCATTAATAAAATTAGTAAAGTTCACACCAAGCTTCACCGAGATTCACGACATGCATGGATCATCACAACAGTACCGTGAGACCTGTCTTTCTCAAACTTAAGTAATATCCATTTTAATGGAAAGCAATTTTCACTGACCACCTAAAATCCTTGGATCTCAGTTTGAGAAACACTAGATTAGTCTTAATCTGTAAGAATGTTTGCCCTTTGCAAACATTACTGCAAAGATTGTGGAAAAAATTTAATCACAACCAAATTTTTCTTTTAATACTGCAGAATGTCTACACCCCTGAAGATATAATTGTGGACACCAGGATAAGCTTTAGAATGTTACTGAGTATAATTTCTCCTTCTGTCTTTCTGGCCTATTTTAAAATCACACTGCTTTTTTCCATGAAAGTGAAGGATGATGAAGTTTCTTTCAGTATAAAAACACAACTGCCTCACTTACAGGTTATTTTTTTCAGATCAGTGCTTTTCAAACTGTGGGTTGAAACTCACAAGTGGGTGATGAATGTAATATGGTATCTCCTGACTAGCTTTTTTAATGAAACGAAGTCGAATTGAATTGAATAAAAATATCAAAGTGTGATTCACATAATTAAATGTACTGTTCCTTGAATCTTGGGTTGTGTGGGTATATGTTATGTCCCAATATTTTTAAGCGCAGTACCATGGAAAAAGTTTGAAAACCACTATCCTAGAATCCGTCTAGAAACCATCCTAGAATCCATCTCGAAATCCATTCTAGCAACCATAATACTAGGACTTCTATGTATCGGCAATGCAATAGCTATCACTGATACAATAATTTTCCTTCAAATGCCTCCCCCATTCCACTGGGTTCAAGCCACTGAGATGTTTGAACTCTTGTGCAGTGAGCTCAGCAGTCTTCAGGTGCAGAATGCTTTATATCAGTCATGCGAAGCAGTTCCTACTAACTGCCCAAAGGTAACCAAATTGCACCTGAAGGACATGGGTCAAAACCTGCAACTTCTTTGCTGTTCTATTTTGTTTTTAAAGAAGCCTCTGTGTGAAGAAATCATTTGTGAGTTTTCTCTTGGCATGTGCTTGTGCTTTTCTGTTCTAGGGATACTGGCAGGAAATGGTAATGGTTTGGAGAGCTTGAGAGGAAATAAATATTTCAGGATGAGACAAGGCCAACCTCTGAGCATGCCACACATTTAAAGAATTGGAAACATTTTAAAACTTTTTTTTTTTTAAGATTTATTGTATTTATTTGTCAGAGAGAGAGAGAGCATAAGCAGGGGGGAGCAGCAGGCAGAGGGAGAAGCAGGCTCCCCACTGGGCAAAGAGCTCCATATAGGACTCCATCCCAGGACCCTAGGATCATGGCCTGAGCCAAAGGCAGACACTTAACCAACTGAGTGACCCAGGTGACGGGATTTTAAAACTTTTCCATGAGTTAGTCCTTTATGCTAGCTCTTAATACATGAGATCAGTGCAGAAATGAACTGGTCAAGAATTATATAGTCTGTGGGGCGCTTGGGTGGCTCAGTCGGTTAAGCATCTGCCTTTGGCTCAGGTCAGGATCCTGGAATTGAGCCTCGCCTGGGGCTCCCTGCTCTGCTGGGAGCCTGCTTCTCCCTCTCCTATTCCCCCTGCTTGTTCTCTCTATATATACATATCAAATAAATAAATGAATCTTAAAAAAAAAAAAAAAAAGAATTACATATAGTCTGGTTCAACATCCCAAACTAGAGATCTTCTGAATTTGGTCCAGCTTAGATTAGACTTCTTAGGCAACTCCACCCCAAGTCGCATCAACTACCAGATGCGCATGAGTGGTACTGTGCGCGTGCGCAGGGGAGGGGGCGGGGTATACTGTTAGAAAGACACGCCAGGCAGACTGAAGAAGAGGCCCCTTGAATACAGCTCCTTGTGCTCTCCGGTCCGTGAATCTCAGTCTGCATTCTCAAGAGTTCACGTTTTCACTATTTCCCTTGCAGAGTTCTTCCCTACCTCACTTAAAATTTTGAATAATATTTTATTTTTATCATCATTAAAAGATTTGAGAAATTTAAAACCAAAATTAGACTGGGTAAATTACCATACTACAAAATACTTGATGTGAAAATGCACTATATATAATTATCTTTTTTTTTTTTTTTCTTTTCAGGCTGTTAATCTTTCCAAACACTCATTTATCACTTACCTCGAGGAGCAACAACGTATTTTTCTTTTTACTTTCAGGGTAATGAGGAAAAACAAAATTAATCACCTAAATGAAAATACTTTTGCACCTCTCCAGAAGCTAGATGAATTGTAAGTTTGATAAGACTTTTCTTTCTACTGTTTTAGTTCATACTTGTTAAACATATATGCTTTTATACATTTGAGAAATATTTCTCTTTTTCTAGCGTTATTTGTATGCACTTTGAGCCATAAATGAACTCAGATAGCTTACAAAAATATACATTAAAATATATATATATAGTAACTATTTGAGGAAAATGAGATAAAGGAAACAGCAACAAAGAAATAATAAAATTAGGGTAAAATTAATAAATAAAATACATCCTATAGCACTCTGTCCCACTGCTAGAGAGGAGCAGCACATTTGTTTTTAAGTTTCTTAGAAAGTTAGGATTTGGAGACCGTAAGATAAAAAGACATACTTAGCTAATATCAGAAATAAAAGATAATCTTGGATCCACAAAGAAATTAGACATCCTTGGATAACATCCCAACCTATAATAATGGAAGAGAGACATAAGTTAAATCAACTGTTTATACTGTCCTTTTTTTAAGACCAATGACCCAGTTCCAAAAGGCATTAAAACAACTCTCTGATAAACCAAAGCTTTGTGGCCCAAGCACATAGTAGCTGATTGTCAGAATAAAATATATGTTGAGCAATGGATGAAGTACATGTCCTTCAGACAATTTTTTTATATTTTAGTATTAATTTTCTCAATCTGATTTTGCTAAAGTTTGGCCTAGCAACAATTGACTCTTGAACAACTGGGGTTTGAACTGTGCAAAAATTAAGGCTCCAAATCATATTCCTACTCTAATACGAAAGGAAGAAGGGGGGCGCCTGGGGGGCGCAGTCGTTAAGCGTCTGCCTTGGCTCAGGGCGTGATCCTGGCATTCTGGGATAGAGCCCCACATCAGGCTCCTCCTCTAGGAGCCTGCTTCTTCCTCTCCCACTCCCCCTTCTGT
The DNA here is from genome assembly GCF_002007445.2 of Ailuropoda melanoleuca. NCBI lineage: Eukaryota > Metazoa > Chordata > Mammalia > Carnivora > Ursidae > Ailuropoda > Ailuropoda melanoleuca. Next base: position 98,004,790 of record NC_048222.1, on the reverse strand, counting down.
GTTCCCTCTCTCACTGACTGTGTTTCTGTCAAATAAATAAATAAATAATCTTTAAAAAAAAAAAAAAGGAAGGAAGAAGGGAATGAAGTGAGGGGGAAAAGAGGCACAGCACATACATTAATTAAATTAAAAAATTGAAACAAGATCAAATACCATCAAGCATTTGTCTCTGAAGAAATGGGATAAATTATTTTTATATTTTCCCATTACTGTCCCTTTTTTAAAACTTTTAGACTTCTGGTAATTAAGATAACGCACTAACAGCACTGTTGAAAAGTTGTATAATCATTTCCTAACAAATTACAGAACAATGAATAAAGTCTTAAGAAACTAATATGACATGGTTGCAATTATTTCTCTAGGGATTTAGGAAGTAATAAGATTGAAAATTTTCCACCGCAAGTATTTAAGGATCTGAAGGAGCTCTCACAATTGTAAGACTAATACTAATTTTATCTTTTCACTTCGTTTTAATTTCTTTTATCTTTTAAATTGTAATAATATATATAACACAACATTTAGCATTTTAACCATTTTTAAATGTACAGTTCAGTGGCATTAAGTACATTCATGTTGTACAACCATCACCACCATCCATCTCCAGAACTTTTTCATCCTCCCAAACTGAAACTCCATATCTACTAAACAGTGTCTCCCCATCACATCCCCTGACTAGCATCTCTGTTCTGTATTTATTAATTTGAGTATTCTAGGTACCCTTTGTAGATGGAATCATTCAGTAGTTGACCTTTTGTGATTGGCTTATTTCACTTAGCATAATGTCTTCAAGGTTCATACATTTTGTAACATGTATCAGAATTTCTGGATATTATTCTGAATAATAGCATTAATTAGTAATAATATTATTCTAAATAGTAATTTATTGTGTCTAAATACATGTCACATTGTGTTTATCCATTCATCCATTAACGGACACTTGGGTTCCTTCCACCTTTTAGCTATTGTGAGTAATGCTGCTATGAACACAGGTGTACAAGTATCTATTTGAGACCTTTCTTTCAATCCTTTTCCGTATATAGCCCCAGAGTAAAATTGCTGGATCATACAGTAATTCCATTTTAACTTTTTGAGGAAACAGCCACTGATTTCCAAGCAGCTACACCATTTTACATTCCCACTAGCAGTGCACAAGTGTTCCAATTTCCCTACGTCTTCAGCACCACTTGTTCTTTTCTATTTTGGGGGCAATATTCATCTTAATGGGTATGAAATGTCATTGTGGTTTTGATTTGCATTTCCCTAATGGTTAATGATGTTGAACATCTTTTCATGGGCTTATTGGCCATATATCTTCTTTGGAGAAGTGTCTATTCAAGTCTTTTGCCTATCTTTTTAGCTGGGTTGGTTTTTGTTGTTGAATGTAGGAATTCTTTATATATTTTAGATATTAAATCCTTTTCAGATATATGATTTGCAATATTTTCTTCTATTCTATAAATCACCCTTACACTCTGTTGATAGTCTCCTTTGACATACAAAAATTTTTAATTTACATGTAGTCAAATTTTTCTATTTTGTTGTTGTCATTGCCTATGCTTTTGGTGTTGTATACACAGGGCCCTGAAGCTTTTCCCCTGTTTTTTTCCTAAGAGTTTTATAGTTCTAGCTTTTCTATTTAGGTCTTTGATCCATTTTGAGTTAATTTTATACATGATGTAAGGTAAGTTCTAAGTTCTTTCTTTTGTATGTGGATAGCAATCTGGTTTTCCCAGCTCTATTTGTTGAAAAGACTGTCCTTTCCCCATTGCATGGCCTTGGCATCATATAATGAAAGGGTTTATTCCTGTGCTTTCTACCCTATTCCATTGGTTTATATACTTGTCTTTATAACAGTACCACCCTGTTTTGATTACTGTGGCTTTGTAATAAGTTTTAAAATTAGGAAGTGTGAAGCCTCCAACTTTGTTCTTCTTTTTCGAAATTGTTTTCACTATTTAAGCCCCATTGAGATGCCATACAAATTTCAGAATGGGTTTTTCTGTCTATGCCAAAAAATATTAGGATTTTGATAGAGATTGCACTGAATCAATGGGTCACTGTGGAGAGTATTGACATTTTTCTTTTTAAATATGTATTTATTTGTTTTAGAGAAAGAGCACAAGAGTGGAGGGGAGGGCAGAGAGAGAGAATGACTCTTAAGCAGACTCTGCACTCAGTGTGGAGACAGACACAGGGCTCGATCCCATGAGTCCAAGATCACCCTGAGATCAAGACCTGAGCCAAAACCTAGAGTTGGATGCCTAACTGACTGTGCCACCCAGGCACCCCGGGGAGTTTGGCATCTTGACAACATTAAGTCTTCTTTTTTTTTTAATAATTTTTTATTATGTTATGTTAGTCACCATATAGTATATCTTTAGTTTTTGATGTAGTGTTCCATTATTCATTATTTGCGTAAACAACCAGTGCACCATGCAATATGTGCCCTCCTTAATACCCATCACCAGCCTATCCCAGTCCCCTACCCCCCTTCCCTCTGAAGCCCTCAGTTTGTTTCCCAGAGTCTATAGTCTCTCATGGTTCATTCCCCCTTCTGTTTACCCCCCCTTCATTCTTCCCTTCCTTCTCCTACCGATCTTCCTAGTTCTTATGTTCCATAGATGAGAGAAATCATATGATAATTGTCTTTCTCTGCTTGACTTATTTCACTTAGCATAATCTCCTCCAGTCCCATCCATGTTGCTGCAAATGTTGTGTAATCGTTCTTTCTCATGGCTGAGTAATATTCCATTGTATATATGGACCACATCTTCTTAATCCAGTCATCAGTTGAAGGGCATCTTGGCTCCTTCCACAATTTAGCTATTGCGGACAATGCTGCTATGAACATTGGGGTGCATATGGTTCTTCTCTTCACTATGTCTGTATCTTTGGGGTAAATACCCAGTAGTGCAATTGCTGGACCATAGGGTAGCTCAATTTTTAACTTTTTAAGGGACCTCCACACTGTTTTCCAGAGTGGCTGTACCAACTTGCATCCCCACCAACAGTGTAAGAGGGATCCCGTTTTTCCTCATCCTCTCCAACATTTGTTGTTCCTTGCCTTGTCAATTTTTGCCATTCTAACTGGTGTAAGGTGGTATCTCAAGGTGGTTTTGATTTGAATTTCCCTGATGGCTAATGATTTTGAACATTTTTTCATGTGTCTGTTAGCCATTTGTATGTCTTCAATGGAAAAGTGTCTGTTCATATCTTCTGCCCATTTTTTGATTTGATTATTTGTTTCTCATGTATTGAGTTTGAGAAGTTCTTTGTAGATCTTGGATACCAGTCTTTTATCTGTAGGGTCATTTGCAAATATCTTTTCCCATTCTGTGGGCTGCCTCAGTTTTTTTGACTGTTTCCTTGGCCGTGCAGAAGCTTTTTATCTTGATGAAGTCCCACAAGTTCATTTTTTCTTTTGTTTCTTTTTCCTTTGGAGATGTGTCATGAAAAAAGTTGCTGTGGCTAATGCCAAAGAAGTTGCAGCCTATGTTCTCCTCTAGGATTTTGATGGATTCCTGTCTCACATCGAGGTCTTTCATCCATTTGGAGTTTTATCTTTGTGTATGGTGTGAGAGAGTGGTCAAGTTTCATTCTTTTGCCTATAGCTGTCCAATTTTCCCAGCACCATTTATTGAAGAGATTTTTTTCCACTGGATGTTTTCTCCTGTTTTGTCAAAGATTAGTTGCCCAAAGAGCCGAGGGTCCATTTCTGGGGTCTCTATTCTATTCCATTGGTTTATGTGTCTG
>NC_048222.1:97976788-98000867 GCF_002007445.2 Ailuropoda melanoleuca | reverse complement strand
TGTTTGTTCGAGTTCTTTGAAAAATGTCATTGGTATTTTGATCCGGATGGCATTGAAAGTGTAGATTGCTCTGGGTAGCATAGACATTTTAACTATGTTTATTCTTCCGATCCATGAGCATGGAATATTTTTCCCTCTTTTTGTGTCTTCTTCAATGTCTTTCAAGAGTGATCGGTAGTTTCTAGAATATAGATCCTTTCCCTCTCTGGTTAATTCTGAGATAACATAGGATTTTTGGTGTTATTGTAAATGGAATGGATTCCTTGATTTCTCTTTCTTCGGTCTCATTGTGAGTATATAGAAATGCAACTGATTTCTGAGCATTGATTTTGTATCCCGCCACATTACTGAATTGCTCTATAAGTTGTAGTAATTTGGGGATGGAGTCTTTTGGGTTTTCCATATAGAGTATCATGTCATCTTCGAAGAGAGACAGTTTGACTTCTTCTTTGCCGATTTGGATACCGTTTATCCCTTTTTGTTGTCTGATTGCTGTTGCAAGGACTTCTAGTACTATGTTGAATAATAGTGGCGAGAGTGGGCATCCTTGTCGTGTTCCTGATCTTAAGGGAAAGGCTTTCAGTTTTTCCCCATTGAGAATGATATTCACTGTAGGTTTTTCATAGATGGTTTTTATGAAATTGAGGAATGTACCCTCTATCCCTACACTCTGAGGGTTTTAATCAGGAAAGGATGCTGTATTTTGTCAAATGCTTTTTCTGCATCGAGAGGATCATATGGTTATTGACTCTTCTTGTTGATATGATCTATCACACTGATCAATTTGCAAATGTTGAACCACCCTTGCATCCCAGGGATGAATGCCACTTGGTCTTGATGGATAAACCTTTTAATGTACTGTTGGATCCTATTAGCTAGGATCTTGTTGAGAATTTTGGCGTCCAAATTCATCAGAGATATCGGTCTGTAATTCTCCTTTTTGATGGGGTCTTTGCCTGGTTTGGGGATCAAGGTAATACTGGCGTCATAGAATGAGTTTTGTAGTTTTCCTTCTGTTTCTATTTTTTGAAACAGCTTCAGAAGAATAGGTATTATTTCTTCTTTGAATGTTTGGTAGAATTCCCCAGGGAATCCGTCAGGCCCTGGACTCTTGTTTTTGGGGAGGTTTTTGATCGCTGCTTCAATCTCTTCATGATTAATCGGTCTGTTTAAATAAACAATTTCTTCCTGTTTCAGTCTTGTTAGTTTATAGGTTTCCAGGAAGGCATCCATTTCTTCCAGGTTGTTTAATTTATTGGCATAAAGCTGTTGATAAAAGTTTCTAATGATCCTTCCTATTTCATTGGTGTTGGTCGTGATCTCTCCCCTTTCATTCTTAATTTTATTAATATGGGTCCTTTCTCTATTCTTTGGAATAAGTCTGGCCAGTGGCTTATCGATCTTATTAATTCTTTCAAAGAACCAGCTTTAGTTCTATTGATCTGCTCTACTGTGCTCCTGGTTTCTAATTCATTGATCTCTGCTCTAATCTTGATCACCTGCTTTCTTGTGCATGGATTAGGCCCGTTCTTCTGTTCCAGCTCCAGCTTCTTGCGGTAAGAATATAAAAACTGCATTTTAGATTTTTCTATTCTTTTGAGTGAGGTTTGGATGGCTATGTATTTTCCCCTTAGGACCGCCTTTGCAGTGTCTCATAGGTTTTTGGACCAACGTATTTTCATTCTCATTGGTCTACAAAAATTGTTCAATCTCCTTCTTAATTCTCTGGTCTACCCAATCATTCTTGAGCAGGATGGTTCTTAGTTTCCAAGTGTTTGAGTTTCTTCCAAATTTTTCTTTGTGATTGAGTTCCAGTTTCAAAGCATTGCAGTCTGAGAATATGAAGGGAATAATCTCAGTCTTTTGGTATCGGTTGAGACCTGTTTTGTGACCCAGTATATGGTCTATTCTGGAGAGTTCCATGTGCATTCTAAAAGAATGAGTATTCTGTTGTTCTGGGCTGTAGTGTTCTATATATATCTATGAGGTCCATCTGGTCCAGTATGTCATTCAAAGCCCTTGTTTCTTTTTTGATTTTCTGCTTAGGTGTCTGTCTAATGCTGAGAGCGGAGTGTTGAGGTCCCCTACTGTTAATGTATTATTATCTATATGTCTCTTTATTCTGGTTAAGAGTTGTCTTGTGTATCTAGCTGCTCCCTTGTTGGGGGCATAGATATTTATAATTGTCATATTCACTTGTTGTATACATCCTTTAAGAATAATATAGTGTCCTTCTGTAACTCTAACTACAGTTTTTAGTTTAAAATCTAATCTGTCTGATATAAGAATTGCTACCCCAGCTTTCTTTTGAGGTCCATTGGCATGAAAAATTGTTTTCCATCCCTTCACTTTCAGTCTGGATGTATCTTTAGGTTCAAAATGAGTCTCTTGTAGACAGCAAATGGGTGGGTCATGTCTTTTTATCCAATCTGCAACCCTATGGCGTTTTATGGGAGCATTTAGGCCATTCACGTTGAGAGTGATTGTTGAGAGATATGATTTTAATGATGTCATGTTGCCTGTGAAGTCTTTGTTTCTATAGATTGTAAATTTCTATGCTGTATCATTCTTGGGGCCTTTTTACGTTTATAGAACCCCCCTTAATAACTCATGTAGGGCTGGTTTGGTAGTCACGAATTCCTTCAGTTTCAGCCGATCTTGGAAGATCCTTATCCCTCCATCAATTCTGAATGACAGCCTTGCTGGATAAAGGATCCTTGGCTGGATGTTCTTCTCAGGTAGAGCTTTGAAAATACCCTGCCAACCCTTTCTGGCCTGCCAGGTCTCTGTAGACATGTCTGACATTATTCTGATATTCTTCCCTCTGTACGTAAGGATTTTCTTCCCTCTGGCCGCTTTCAATACTGTATGCTTGGATCTAATATTTGCAAATTGCACTATGACGTGACATGGTGTAGGTCTGTTCTCATTGACCTTGGGAGGGATCCTCTCTGCCTCTTGGACATAAATGCTTGTTTCCATTGCCAGATTAAGGAAGTCCTCAGCTACAATTTGTTCAAATATCTCTTCTAGCCCTCGCTCTTTCTCCACCCCCTTGGGGATGCCGATGATTCTGACATTGGAACGTTTCACTGAGTCAGTAATCTCCCATAATCTACATTTTTGAGATTGGATTTTTTTGAGCCAAGTTTCCGTTTTAACTTTCTCTTCTACCGTCCCATCCTCCAATTCACTAATTCGTTCTTCTGCCTCATTTACCCTGACCGTCAGAGCGTCTAGTTTAGACTGCGTTTGATTCATAGCATTTTTAATTTCTGCCAGATTCGCTCTCATTTCTGCCCTTAGAGATTCTGTATTCTCGTTAGTATTTTCATTAGTATTTTTTTCAAGCCTACACATCATCTTGACCATTGTCACTCTGAACTCCATTTCTGACAATTTACTTATATCCGCATCCATCAGTTCTGTGGCAGAGGCCTCATCTCTGTCTCCTTTCTTTGTTGAGGGTTTCTCTTCCTCGTCATTCTGATGAGGAGAGGTTGTGGAGATGCACAGAACCCAAATTACTGACCAGGACACATGCAGTGTGCACTTGTCTTATAGGGACCTTAGGGATGTGGGCTTCTTGATTTTTCAGCCTGCCTTCTGGGGGAGGGTCCTGCTGCGCTGATATTCAGGCAACCCTGTTTGGGTAGAGTCGCCCTGTCCCCTGAGAGGCGGGATGGGGATGGGCACAATGTGAACCAGTATTTCTGGGCTTTTGTTGTCTGGCGGCTTTCCCTGGTGGTTTTCTATAACTCTTCTGAGAGTCAGAGCAGCAGTGGCTGAATCCTAGCCTCTGTCTCAGAACAGAGAGATCGCAGTCCACTCTCCACTCAGCTCTCTTGGCCACTTTAACTCTGTTTCTGTCAGTGCTGTGAAAAACCCTGCAGCGTCCGGGGTTGTGCACCCCACAGCCGCTCTCCCAGCCCTCACTTCCAGGGCTGGATTGTCTCTGTCCTTTGTGCTTCTAACACCGCCAGCCGCCCCCCACCCTGGGCTCACGGTCTCAGTCTGCTCTCTGGTGGGTGCTGGTTTGCGAGTCCGCCCGCTCCCTCGTGCACGTGGCTACTGCTTCCCGTTGCCCAAGCGCTGTGGCTCCCTCCCCCTTCCGTTTATTTTCTGATATCTGTGCGCGGATTCACGGCTCCCCACTTCATACCTCAATACTCAGCCCCAGAGTATTTTTGATATTTTGATATCTCTTTTTGTAGAGATCCAGATGTATCTTCCTGTGTCTCAGGCTGATTTCGTGGGTATTCAGGATGGTCTTGTAGATATCCAGCTCGATTCAGGGGACCAGCTGAAAAAGGGGTCCCCTATTCCTCCACCCCACTGCACTCCCTCTCCTTTGCTGCTTAGGTGGCCATGTTTTTGCCCTTTGTCAACATTAAGTCTTTTAATCCATAAACATACAATGTCTTTCCATTTAGTGGTGTCTTTTTAAATTTCTTCTGGCAACATTTTATTTTCAAACACAAGTCTTTCACTTCCTTGGTTAAGTTTATTTCTAAATATTTGATTCTGTTGATGCTACTGTAAATGGAATTATCTTTTGAATTTCCTTTTTGGCTTGTTCATTGTTAGTGTATAAAAGCGCATTCAATTTCTGTGTAGTGGTTTTGTATTTGGCAACTTTGCTACATATAGTTATAAGTTCTAACAGTTTTTTGTGTGTGAAATCTTCAGGGTTTTCTACACATACTATCATGTTATATGTGAACAGAGATAATTTTACTTCTCCCTTTCAAATTTGAATGCCTTTTTTTTCCCTTGCCTAATTGCTCTGGCTAGACTTCCAATACTATGTTGAATAGAAGCAACAGTGGTCACCCTGGTCTGGTTACTGATTTTGGAGGAAAAGCTTTCAGCCTTTTATCATTGAGGATGATGTAAGCTGTGGGCTTTCCATATATGGCCTATTGTGTTCAGATAGTTTCCCTCTAGTCCTAGACTGTTGAGTCCACTTTATTTCCTTAATACAACTCAATTTTCATTGTCATTCTTCCTCTGTTTTTTTCTACAATCACCGCCCCAGGAGCTCCCCTGCTTAATGAACGATCTAACCTAGAATAAATTTCTCAAAAAGAATTTGCTCTGAGAAACTCCCTTTAATTGGTGATTTTTGTCTCGAGGTGTTTTTTTTTTTTACAAAGATTTCTGAATATTTTTCCATCAAAATTGAGCTGCACAGTCACTTTTGTCTCTCTCTCTTTGTTCCCAGCTATAAGCCTTTTACTTTTCATTTCATGCCTCAGAAATCATTAGCACAGATGTCACTCTTTGGTATAAGGTTTATTGTAAAAACTAATCAGGGTGATTCCATTAATTCAAATTTTGACAAAATGAAATTGTTTTTCATTTAATGAAATAAGATCCTAGGCAGAAGGTGAGGCAGAGACCCTACCGCTTCTGTGGTGAGAGCCATTTCTTGACAAGTCCACTTTCATTCTTACGTTGTTTTAGCTCCTTCCCTATCACTAACAAAATCATAGTGTTAATTAAGAGCCAGGCCCAATTCTAGTGTTTTGTCTCCATTAATTCATTTAAATATTTAATGAACTCTTTAAGGCAAGTGCTGTTACTGCACTTTTTTTGTTAATGTTTAAAAGTAATCCAGTCAACAGATAAACTTCCTCTTTACTTAAGCAGTTTCTAGAATTGACCTATTGTTGCCTTTTTTTTAAAAACAGGAATCTTTCTTATAATCCAATCCAGAAAATTCAAGCAGATCAATTTGATTATCTTGTCAAACTCAGGTCTCTGTAAGTATATACCTATGGGGATAGTTTTATGATGAAATTGTAATTTATATACTAATAGCTAATAAATTCTATAAAATAAGATTTGTAGAATCTTTCAAATCAGAAGCTTTATTCCCGGGATATGAGTTAAGCACCACAGAACCATATGAGTGCTCACTACACTATAAACAAACAAACAGTTTTATCTTACATATTTATAAACTAAAAATCAGGTAATGATTTTATATCTTTCTGTAATCATCAGGAGCTTATATTGGATAGTTTGCTTTGATCCTCTGAAGGCAAATTTGTATATTCATTTCTCCATTAGCACTGGTATTTAAGAATTTATTAGACCCATCGTTATCCCAAAGAAGCAGTATTTTAGATTATATAAATCAGTACTTGTACCACACACACGCACACACACATATTTGTTATGGTCTAAGAATTTGCCTTTAAAAGATAAGCTTCAGTTCATTTAATTTAAATGTTCCCTAAGTAAAATGGCATCTTATTAGAAAAAATATGTTATTTAAAAATTTTTAGAAAAATTTCAAACCTCTTTGCTATAGTAATATTGTCTAAAATATAAGGTGTGTTCATTTATTCCACAAACCCTTATTGAGTAGTTATTATGCACAAAGCATGTGTTATGATCTATAAGGACCAAAAAAATTCAAATAGAGGAGATATTTGTGTATAGATGCCAGAATCAAAAAGGAGTTGGGGAAGTAAGTGCATAGGGCAGGCTGAGTATGAATGTTTGGTTCAAAATCAGTGTTAACTGACAGCGTTTTATTAAACTGCCCTTTACAAAAATGCATTTTATTACACCCTTGTAATATATGTTATTTTGATAATTAATTTGATATTTTTAGCAGCCTAGAAGGAATTGAAATTTCAAATATCCAACAAAGGATGTTTAGACCTCTAACGAATCTCTCTCATATGTAAGCGATATTTTTCTTGTTTTTCACCTTGATTTCAATCTTTTATGTTTCCACGTGCACTGTGTTGATACATTCATACCCAATGCATCCAATTTATCAAATTTTCTGCTGATTCATTTGCCTAAACCATATTATTCTTAAAGTGTTGCTATTGGGTGGGATGATTTTTAGTGTTCCATGGTCTGGTAGAATCAAAGGTGATGTTTTAAATGTCAGAAAACATGAGTGTAGAGGGAACACACTTAGTCTCATAAGTTCTCCTTAGCACTGATACCGTTCATACACAGTGATGCTTGCCTGACGAGCTAGTAATTCACACACATGGTATAAGTGCTACCAGATGAAAAAATAGGAACTTATATAAGTAACACAAATAATTGTAAATATATAATTGCTGTAAATGGATGAAAGTATGGAGAAATCCTCCTCAGTAAAAATTGCCGCCAATGTCAGGACATGACTGGAGCAAGTGTGTATGGAAAAAATGGCAAACTTTGAAAAATCTTTTATTCAAACAGTGTGTATTATGGTACCATTGATTCCATGCTTTGGAAACATTTTTTTTTAATTGAATGCAGTCTTACACCAGATTCTAGAATGATCTCCATGCCAGGGTAATTAAGTCTCCAGAATTTAGAAAGTGTCATGTCAGCCAATGCCACTCTATAATTTTGCTTATATTTTAGGTCTAATGCAGGACATTATTTTTGTTTTCCATAACTCTTCAGAGAGTATGCTTATAAAAGTTTCTTTGCACACAACATAAAACACTAGGACTTATGTAAGCCAACCACAGTTAATTGAGAGAAAATGGTATAGCTCATAAAACCCAAGAAACAACTCAAGGAACAGACTTGAATTGGGCAGAAACCATATAAAATCTACGGGATTCAGGCAGCAAGAGTTAAACAATAGGACAATATACTGTAATTGTCAACCTTTTGTCTTGTATTATTACTACAGCTCTTTAGACTATAAAGATCATTTATATTTTTTGCCAGAATACATCACTTTAGAGGCAAATAGATTTAATTTGAACCTCAGTTTCTACATTTATTAGAAAATGTCATAGCAAATAATTTGCCTCCACTGAAGATTCATCTCCTCCTATGGCGATGCTAATATTTAGCTCATGGAGTTGACTTGAGAAATGATTCCTGGTACGTAGAAGATGCTCAATAAATGGCGTTGCTGTTGCTGGTAACACAGTAGTCGTTACTGATTATCTGGGTAGTGCCTTCATCAACACAAGAGTCTCTCTATTGATGAAAAAACTAACTCAACAAATATTTATTGAACACCTTATTATGTACCAAAATCTGGTCGAGAGATAAGCGTGTGAACAGGCAGTTACATAGTAACTTCTATAGTAGAAAAGCCATGGAAGCCAGAGGAGAAAACACTTTGGTCTCTCTTCCCCAGAGGGCTGGAAAGCAAGATTAGTTGAAGCAACAATAGGAGCCACCTAAACACTAAAAATCCAATAAAAGTTCCGTTAGATGGATTACTTCTCTTGATCCCATGCTCATGGTTTATTTATGTTTCAAGGCATGTCTAGCACTTGTATATTCATGATGCCTATTTGCTGCTCTGACCCACATATTTTTTTGTAGTGAAATCAAGTTCACAAGAATTAAAATTTAAACCTTTAGTATCCTTAATGTTTTACATTCCTGTGAGCCTCATATTAAGACATTTTCTTTCTATTGAGAAAATGTAGAAAAGAAATATGTGTGTAGAGTGACACTGAATTAAATTTAAAATCTTATTTTACTTTCTCTTTGTGCATCAGATATTTTAAGAAATTCCAGTACTGTGCGTATGCACCCCATGTTCGCAGCTGTAAACCAAACACTGATGGGATCTCATCTCTAGAAAACCTCTTGGCAAACATTATTCAGAGAGTGTTTGTCTGGGTTGTATCTGCAGTCACTTGCTTTGGAAACATCTTTGTCATTTGTATGAGACCTTACATCAGGTCTGAGAACAAGCTACATGCCATGTCAATCATTTCTCTCTGCTGTGAGTATTTCCTGATTGAAGGGAATTGTAGTTTTAAAATACATAAAAGCACTGTTATTAGAAAATAAGCAAACAGAGTGGTAGAATTACAAGATTTTACATTTTTCTCCTTTTCGTTTATGTGTTGCTTTCACATTCACTGTAATGAAAATAAAATGACTTTGGTGAGAAGACAGTAAGTTTTTTAAACAGGAAAATTCAATTACCTTACATAGACTAATGAAGCTCTCGTTTATTAGTTTTGTCTCATAAAGAGGCTCTCATTCATTAGTTTTCTTCTCTGAAGGCATGTTTTGTGAAAACATGGAAACTCTTTTACTGTGAATAAAATGGCAACCTTTCACAGTCACGTTTTTACATCCAGAGTTGTATTTACTCCTTTATTTGTGTGTCTGGATCATAGATACTGACTTAACTGATAACTGTTTTTCTGGTCTCTGCCCTACTAAAATCTCTTCCATTCGTAACTTGAAATATTTGAATAAGAAAATGTTTTTAGGTCGTATTAAATTTTTTTAAGTTTTTGAAATGTGATTGCAGAGTCCTGTGTTAAATAAGGACTACCAAGAAAAATAAGCAAGAAACCAGTGGTCAGGCTGTTTATAGTGTGGGTCAGGTGGCCTAGAATATATCCATACTTTCTCCAGTGAGTATCAGTCTACATGATGTTTTGTTTTATGTGTGCTGTCCATGTCTTTCCCCCAGGCTCCTTCAAAGTCTAATGTCTAATTGTTTTACTTGCTGCAAGCTACCTAAGAAATAGAAGTCAAAGGGGCGCCTGGGTGGCACAGCGGTTAAGCGTCTGCCTTCGGCTCAGGGCGTGATCCCGGCGTTACGGGCTCGAGCCCCACGTCAGGCTCCTCTGCTATGAGCCTGCTTCTTCCTCTCCCACTCCCCCTGCTTGTGTTCCCTCTCTCACTGGCTGTCTCTATCTCTGTCAAATAAATAAATAAAATCTTTAAAAAAAAAAAAGAAATAGAAGTCAAAAATTGGTTACTACTTCGTATTGTTAATTACAGAATTTTGAGTATGCTTAATTGCTCTGGGGAATGCTAGAGGGTAACTTCAGTGTTTAAGGGTTAGGGCCAGCCTTATGATTTATACAGTGATGTGATTTCAGAAACCTTGTGTAGAGTGCCTGTGTAGTCAAAAGATCTCACTTACTCTCTGGTAGGAAATGTTTGCTTAAAAAGCAAAATCACCAAATAGTGCATCACATTGACAACTAATTTGGGGGATGGGAAAGCCTAAAAAGAGACAGAAAGACATAAAAATGGGAAGAGAGAATCAGAGAGAACAGGTTTGCTTAGACCAGCTCTGGGTAGATAACTTAAGCCCTTCAAAATTGTACTGACTATAGAGCACTTCTTTTTTTTTTTTTAATGATTTTATTTATTTATTTATCTGAGAGAGAGAGAGAGCAAGAGAGCACAAGCAGGGGGAGCGGCAAGGGAGAGGGAGAAGCAGACTTCCCAGTGAGCAGGGAGCCCATATGGGGCTTGATCTCACGACCTGGGGATCATGACCTGAGCCGAAGGCAGATGCTCAGCTGACTGAACCACCCAGATGCCCCTATAGAGCACTCCGTAATTATTCATATCTTCTGAATTATAGACCCCAAAATTCATAGTCATTAGTCTATCACAACTGCTGAATTACTTTCTCTAGGATTTTAGATGATATCCTTAACTTGTTAAGCTAGGAGCATATTTCAGTCAAAGACATGATCCAAATAATAACATCCCCATATTGGTCCCTAATCAAATGCTCAACAAAATTGCATTTTTTTAAAGATTTTATTTATTTATTTGAGAACAAGTGAGCACAAGCTGGGGGAGTGGCAGGCAGAGGGAGAAGCAGACTCCCCATTGAGCAGGGAGCCCAACTTGGGGCTCAATCCCACGACCCCGGAATCATGACCTGAGCCGAAAGCAGATGCCTAACCGACTGAGCTACCCAGGTGCCCCTCAACATAATTGCATTTTATCCATTTACTCGACACCTCTAGGTGAAGAGACCAGAATGGAAGACAAAACAGACAAAATCCCTGCTCACACAGACTTGAAAATTTAAAAAAAACACAGAGGACATGATGACGTAATTAGCTATAGAGGGTTCTGTAAGAGTGGTTATTGAAGAGAGTTGCTGAAGAGGTCCTTACCCATAAATGAACCGTTAGAATAAAAACTACCTCCTCCCAAGATGGAAATAAATTAGGTATTTTTCGCTAATACTAAAAATATTACCGCTTACTGTTAATTCCATTATACCTATTTATTTCTCTAAATTTGCGACTATAGGTGCTGACTGCCTAATGGGAATATATCTGTTTCTGATCGGAGCCTTTGACCTAAAGTTTCGTGGAGAGTACAACAAGCATGCACAGCTGTGGATGGAGAGTATTCACTGTCAGCTTGTGGGCTCCTTGGCCATTCTGTCCACTGAAGTATCAGTGTTACTTCTAACATTTCTGACACTGGAAAAATACATCTGCATTGTCTATCCTTTCAGGTGTTTAAGACCTAGAAAATGCAGAACAATTACAGTTCTGGTTCTCATTTGGATTGCTGGGTTCATGGTAGCTTTCATTCCATTGACCAATAAGGAATTCTTCAGAAACTACTATGGCAACAATGGAGTGTGCTTCCCTCTTCATTCAGAAGATACTGGAAGTACTGGAGCCCAGATTTACTCAGTGACAATTTTTCTTGGTGAGAAACTCTGTATTATAAACTCTTTTATTCAATTACTAGAATAAATCAAAATGTCAGTCTCATTATTTCTTCTAATGTTTATAAATTTTTATTTCAGTTTTTTATTCCAGTTTTTCTCATTGACATTGGGGATGGATTCTGTCAGAATACCCCTAAAGGGAGTTTTTTCCCATGAATTACCACTTTATCACATAAATTCCAACATGCTCCTTAATAAAAGATAAAACAATAAATACTTGTATTTCATGCATTCATCCTAATAATACTAAATAAAACATGTTTTTACTCTTTGCACCTATAATAAGGTAGACATACAAATGTTTTTCTCTTGTAAAAAATATTCTCAGGGGGAAGTTAAAGAAAAATATATATACATTTATATATATATATTTATATCTGTATATTTATATATATTTTATAATATTTATATATTACATATATAAATATATATCTATTCTCAAAGTATAATTTAAACTAATTGAATTATTTAAAAAACTATAAAGATTAATTCAAAAGACCCAGGATATTCACTGAATCACTATAATCTGATTGTAATATGCCATTTTTAAATTAAAATTCCCTTATTCCTCATTAGTTCAACATTACTTCAAATTTTTTAAAAAAATCAACGTTTTGTGTACCTTTTGTGTACCTTAGTAATTCTTATGAAAAACAAAAAACATGTTCATGTTCAAACAGCTAAGAGTGTGCGTGTCTTTGTTTAGAAAGAACGGTCATACACATTAATAATAATCTTTGTGTTCTAAATAGGTGTTAACTTGGTGGCATTTATCATCATAGTTTTTTCCTATGGAAGCATGTTTTACAGCGTTCATCAAAGTACCATAACAGCAACTGAAATACGGAATCAAGTTAAAAAAGAGATGATCCTTGCCAAACGGTTTTTCTTTATTGTATTTACCGATGCATTATGCTGGATACCCATTTTTGTACTGAAATTTCTTTCATTGCTTCAGGTAGAAATACCAGGTACAACTTTTTTTTTCTTTCTGTAAAAAATTAGCAAGTCTCTCTGCAGCGTTCCTCTAAGAAAGAAAATGAGGATTCTTAACACCAACTCATTTTAAGAATTATAAGTCAGAATTATATGTACTTCAGGCTCTGTTCATCAATCAAGAGTTTACCGGGAGGCAGCTGTTCAGTTATTTCCATAAATGCCTAATAACACAATTACCATTGGAACAAAGTAACGCCTCAAATAAATAACACTCTATGTTTTGTAATTCCGATAATGCCATGCTTAAGATGACCAAACAGGTAAAAATGTTTATCAAATATTTACTTCATTTTTTTCTATTTTTTTACTTCTTTTTTCTTGAGAACATGAGACATTCTTCTTCCCAGAATACATAACAATTTAGAGAACATTAACCTGGAGTGTGAGTAATGACTGAAGAATGCATTCTTGGTACTTAAAAATAATGTACATCACACTCATTAGGATAGCTACTGTCAAAAACACAGAAAATAATGCAAACTGGAGAGGATTTGGAGAAATTGGAGCTCTTGGGAGTCAGGTAGAAATGTAAAATAGCACAGCTGCTGTAGAAACAGCATGGTGGTTCCTCAGAAAATCAAACATAGAAATACCGTATGACCCAGCAATTCCAGTTTTGAGAATTAAAGGAATTAAAAGCAAGAACTCAAACAGACATTGGTACCCCCATGTTCATAGCAGCATTATTCACGATAGCCAAAAGCTGGAAATAACCCAAGTGTCCATCAATAGATGCATGGATAAACAAGGTGCGTTGTACACACAAAATGGATTATTACTCGGCCTTATAAAGGGAGAAAATTCTGAAACATGGTACGACAGGAATGGACCTTGAAGACATCATGCTAAGTGAAATAAGCCAGTCACTAAAGGAAAATATTGTATGATTCCACTGTATGTGGTAACTAGAGTAGTTGAATTCATAGAGACAGAAAGTTTGCAAATGTGTTGTCAGGGGTTGGGAGGAGAAGGGGATGAAGAGTTATTGTTTAATAGGTATGTAATTTCCATTGGGGAGGATGAAAAAGTTCTGCAGACGGATGGTGGTGATGGTTGTGCAACACTATGAATGTACTTATTGCCACTTAAAAATGATTAAAATGGTAAATTTTATGTTTTGCATATTTTACCACAATAAAAAATGTGCAAAATGTGTTAATTATAAGTATACTGCAGTATATACTCTCATTTTTAAAAGTTATAAACATACAATTTTAATGTTGTTTTATCCCATTGTTGGTGGTAATAGTACCCTACATTTTATAAGCAACAAAGAAGGAAAATAGCATCAATTAAATTATAATAACAAATCTGAGTTTTTGGTAGTTACCTATGTGCTACAGTGATTTTTCAGATAAGTTTAGCCTACGATGTTTTTACCGAAATAAATATCTAGTCAAAAGCCTAAAAATGCATACCTATTTTTAAAACCAAAGAAATAGCAGTAAAGAAAACTATCTATATATTTTGAGAAATACTATATGTACTATCCAGCAATTAAATTATTGGAAAACTATCCAGCAATTAAACTATTGGAAAACTATTGATTTGAATGCTAAACGATCCTGTTTTTCCTAAAATGGGATCATATCACAAAAATATGTAATCACTTGGTGGAAAATGTTTCTACCTAATGGAATACTCTTATTGATGTATTCAAGAAGGGCTACTTAGCAAAGAACCCCGTTTTTTGGCAGCACCAGCACTCCCCTCAAACACTGGCACCCTGGAAAGACATCCTGGAAACACATTAGACTTGGTATTTAATTATGTGACATCAAAGGGAAAAAATTAAGACTCAAAAGGGGGCTGGGGGAGAAACAAGGAAAAAGGGTTTCTATACCTCGTAAACATCCATGAACACTAAAACTACTGCATTTTTCTCTTCTAGGTACCATAACCTCTTGGGTGGTGATCTTTATTCTGCCTATCAACAGTGCTTTGAACCCAATTCTGTATACTCTGACCACAAGACCATTCAAAGAAATGATCCATCAGTTTTGGTATAACTACAGGCAAAGAAGATCTATTGACAGCAAAGGAAGTCAGAAAACATATGCTCCGTCATTCATCTGGGTAGAAATGTGGCCACTGCAGGAGATGCCACCTGAGTTAATAAAGCCAGCTCTTTTCACAGACCCCTGTGAATTGTCACTAATTTCTCAATCAACTAGACTCAATTCCTATTCATAACTGACTCTGAAACCCATTGCTACACAGAGAATATTGTGGGATGCTTCACAATGGATTTATTAGAATAAAATGAATGCCACAAAATTAATAATTTATAATGGCTAAGATAAAGCCATTACAAGAACATGAGGTTATTTGAGAAAAATCGAAGTGACTAAGGCCGGTATAAAGGGAAATAAATTATATTGATAATGTGTATATATTAGTACATATTTTGCATAGGAAATTAAGAGAAATCTACTTCAGAAAGATTTATTCATTCTTTTACCTTGCATTTATTGAGTACCCATTATGTACGTAGCACTGTAGTAAATGTCTGGAAGTGCACAGTATAGAACCTTTTCAATTTTCAATGTTAAATTATGTTTAGCTACAACAGAATATACAAAGGCCACCGCAGTTCTTAGTTTAAGGTAGAGCTTTGTCTGTCATGCACATCCGCAAACACAATAATCATGGATACTTGTAAATAAAGGTTTACAGTTTTGGAATATTCAATATAATGAAAAATGAGGAATGAGAAAATGTCTGATTGTTTGCAAAATAGATATTTTGTTTAAGAATTCATCTGACCTCTCTTGAAGTCCCTGAATGCTTGAAAGGTAATACACAGTATTACTCTGAAAAAAGATGTTCTGTTCTAAACTCAAAATAGCACTTCTCTATTCATCCTCACATTTATAGTCAATTGATTTTCAACAAAGATACCAAGACAATCAAATGAAGAAAAAACTGTCTTTTCAACAAATGATGCTGGGACAACTGGATTATTCACATGCAAAAGATTTCAAGTTGGAACCCTACCTTACACCGTGTACAAAAATTACCTCAAAATTAATCAACAACCTTAATATAAGACATAAAACTCCCGGAAGAAAACATTTGGGTAAATTTTCAAGACCTTGAATTTAGCAATGGATTCTTAGATGTGAAAACAAAAGCATAAATAACAAGAAGGGAAAAAATTGATAAATTGGACTTCATCTAAATTAAAAACTTTGTGCACCAGAGAATGTTATCAAAAAAAGTAAAAGGATGGGGCACCTGACTGGCTCAGTAGGTGGAATGTGTGACTCTTGATCTTGGGGTTGTAAGTCCGAGCCCCACGTTGGGTATAGAGATTACTTCAAAATAAAAATATTTTTTAAAGTAAAAAGACAGTCTACAGAATGGAAGGAAATATTTGCAAATCATATATCTGAGAAGGAGTTAATACCCAGAATATATAAAGAACTCCTCCAACTCAACAAGATAAACAACCCCTATTTAAAAGCGGGGAAAGGACTTAAAAAGACATTTCTACAGAGAAGATACACCAATGGCTAATAAGCACTTGAAAAGTTGCTCAACATCAGGAATCATTAGAAAAATGAAAACTAAAACCACGAGATAGATTATACTTTACACGTACTAGAAAGGCTGTAAATAAAACAGCAAAAGGAAAAAAAAAAAGTATTGACAAGGATGTGGAGATTGAAACCTTTCTGCATTGGTCATTGGAATGTAAAATGATGCAGCTGCTTTAGAGAACAATTTGGTGGTTCCTCAAAAGCTTATCATTGAATTACCATGTGATCCAGCAATTTCACCCCTGGGTTAAACCCAAAAGAATAGAAAACAGAACTCTAACAGGTACTTGTCTGCAAATGCTCATTCTGTTAGTTATGTAAGGTAGCCGAAAGATGGAAACAACACAAGTTCCCATCGACTTATAAACAGATCAATGAATGTGGTATATACATAAAATGGAATATTATTCAGCCATTTATAAGAAAGAATGAAGTTCTGACACATCATCTACAACATGATGAGTATGAAATAAGCCAGACACAGAAGGACAAATACCATATGATTCCACTTCCATGAACTATCTAGAAGAAGCAAATTCATAGAGACAGAAAGTAAATTAGAGGTTCCTGGAGGTGACTGGGTTGGGAGGATGCTGCCTGAAAAGTACAGAGTATTTTCTTGGGCAAAAAAAGGATCTCAGATGGATTGTGGTGATGGGTACACAACTGTGTGAATTAGCATATTTGCAGCCATTGAATTGTACACATTAGATGGATGAATTTTATGATGTGTGAATTAGATCGCAAAAAGGCAGTTAAGAGGGAAAAGAAGGAAAGAAGAGCTAGAATGCACTGATTCAGGAAGTTAAGGAAAGAAAGGTCTGCATGTACACATTTTACTTCAAAGAGGAAGTTGTCATCAAGAGACGGATTTCCCTTCCTTTTGCATGGCTGGCCAGTTCATAAGACATTAAATTTTTAGCTAGCTATTCTTCTGGTCTCTAACTGAGCTATTGGAATTTTTTGCTTTCATAATTTGAAATCTTCAAATAGGGATAAAATGCTTTCAGGTACTTTTAAACACACCAAAATGTTTGAAACATGAAAATACTGGAATCAAAAATATTGAATATATGATTGTATAGATTTCTTTTGAAAGTAAATTGCCTACAATTTAATTCTATTAAAAATATGGATAACTCTGAGTCCTTTCTGTTCTTATTGGAATAATACCAATAAATTTTCTATATGAAGAGTATGGTTATGCTTTCAACAAAAAGTCAGAGAATAATAGCAAGTTGTGGTTCTGCTTATAATATTCAATTCTCAAGGCCCCTGGGTGGTTCAGTCAGTTGGGCATCTGACTCTTGACGTCAGCTCAGGTTGTGATCTCAGGGTTATGAGATGGAACCCAGCTCGGGCTCTGTGCTCAGCTCAGAGTCTTCTTGGAAATTTCTCTCCCTCTCCTCCTCACCGCCCCCCCCCCATTGGTCTCTATCTCTCTCTCTCTCAAATAAATAAATCATTAAAAAAATATATTCAATTCTCTACTCAGACTATATAATTGTTTAAAGCCTACAAAAATGAAAATACATTTCAATTCTCTTACAAGATTATTTTGGGATTATTTATTATTCTTAAGAAGTCTTATTACTAGTAAATAATAGAATAGAAAAATATTCTTCTTTTTTTGAAAGATTTTATTTATTTGAGAGAGAGAGAGAGTGTGTGAACATGCATGCTTGCTTGCAAATGGGGGTGGGGGACATGGCACGGCAGGGGGGAAGGGAGAGGGATAGGGACAAGCAGACTCCATGCTGAGTATGGAGCCCTACCTGGGGCTCGACCCTGAGATCACAGCCTAAACAGAAATCAAGAGTCAGACGCTCAACCAACTGAGCCACCCAGGCAGCCTGAAAAATATTTTTCTAAAAAAGAATTTCTGAAAAAGAAAAAAACAGGGGCACCTGGGTGGTTCAGTCAGTTAAGTGTCCAACTCTTGATTTCAGCTCAGGTTGTGATCTCAGGGTCATAATCTCAGGGTCATAAGATCCAGCCCCAGGTGGAGCCCACATGGGGTGATCTGCTGGGCATGGAGTCAGCTTAGGATTTTCTCTCTATCTCTTCCTCTGCCCCTCTCTCTACCCCCACATGCTCTCTTTCTCTTAAAAAAAAATTTTTTTTTAAAAAGCAATAATGATGAAGACTAGACAAAATGTAATTTTACAAAAATTATGATTGTAACCTATGTCTATGGATCTTGGAAATGCAGTGAATTTACAAAATATACATCTGAAACTACTTTTTAGCATTTAAAATATTTTCAAATAATTTTCTGAACCAATTCGGTTTGTCTACTCAGTCTACTCGCTTATTCCATCCTTCCACCTCCCCAAATGCAATAACTTCCATTTAATTTGATAAGTAATTACTGGCATACTATGCAACTAGTTCCTACTAACTTCAATGTAAGGTGCAATAGAAGCACTAAATTAATGCAGGTACAAGTCATAGTTTTCTCTTTTACAAAAAAAACTTTGGTCCAAAACTCATAGACCATGCTCTAGGTCAAATTCATTCTCTAAGTTAAACCAAAGTGTTTTAAATCGAAAAATAAATATCAGAAAGACCTCGCCTTTTCTTTCTTTCTTCTTCCTTCCTTCCTTCCTCTTTCTTTTCTTTCCTTTTCTTTCTCTTTCTTTCCTTCCTTTCTTTCTTTCTTTCTTTCTCTTTTTTCTTTCTTTCTTTTTCTCTCTTCTCTAATTTTAGTTTAAGGGCTCCTAATACATCAGGCTAGTACATAACCTTTCACAAGGCAATTACTTATTTACTGCCTTTTAGCAATTTAGACACTGATAAAGTTGAAGGAAAACAACAAACGGGAAAGAGATATATGCAGCCAGAATGGTGAAGTCTATGCATTTCACTGCCTAATAAACTAAGCTATAAGTGAATTGATACTTCAATGTGATGGAGTGAAGCACTCTAGGTAAGAGACTTCAAAAATGTACTTAATTTTTACTAATGTACTCCTCTTTTAAAGAGAAAATCTTACACTAGAAGCCTCATTTACTCTCTTTTAAATCTTTTTCTTATCTATAGACTGGCAGTCTTATCTACTATTGAAACCTGTGGTTTCAATTACTATGTATATACTGATGATTCCCACATTTTGCCTTTAGCTTATTCTCTTTCCTAAATTAGTCACTTATGCATACAACTGCCCCTAGACATTAAGACTTGGGTATCTCAGTGGCTTTTTAATGTCATTATTATGGACTCTGACTCTGACATCTAAGTTTCTTCAAGACCCTATCTGGGTGAATGGTACCAACAGCCCAACCTAGAAATCGTTGAGTCATCCTTCGGCTCTTCCTTCTTCTTTATCCACCATATCAAAATCACCCAGCCCCACCTTCATTCTATCTAATAAAGAGCTCTTAAATCTATCTACTTCTCTTTATCCCAATTCCCAATGCCTTAGTTTGGGCCAACATCATGTCTCATCACTATATTTGCAATAACTTTCTAACAAGTTTCTATAACTCCAGTTGTAATTTGCTCAAGTGATCTTTGTAGGTATTTAGAACTCTCAAATTAATCTAAGGCAAAAAATTGAATATTATACAGTTATTAGCACAAGTATTCTATGATGGGTAACTGAATGGACGAACATGTAAGTTCCATTTTTAAATGGTGTGTTAGAATTCTCCAGAGAAACAGAATTTATATATTTATAAAGAGATTTATTATAAGAAATTGTCCCACATGATTATGGAGGCTGGCAAGTCCAAAATCTGTAGAGCTGATGTCCCAGTTCAAATCCCAAGGCCAGAAGCTACAGCAGAACTAAGAAAAGGCAATGTCCCAGTTCAAATGTCATCAGGCAAACCCAGCCACTTTTCCAAGGCCATCAAGTAGAATGCTATTACTCAGGACAGGAGCAGCCTTTTGTTCTATGCAGGCCTTCAACTGATTGAATGAAGCTCACCCCCATTACCAAGGGCAATCTTTTTACTCAATCTACCAATTTGTTAATCTCATCCAAGAATACCCTCAAAGAACACACATAATGTTTGACCAAAAATGTGGATATCCTATGACCCAGTCGACACATAAAATAAACCATCATGGGTGGGGAGAGAAACAAAGTAAGCTTGACTATTAATAGGTCTAACCAAGAGCTAGGTAGCTAGGTATGGCATAGATCATTTCATCTCAGCCTGTTTCCTGTCCTGTCTCTGTAGATAGGAATAATACCACTTTCCTCAAAAAGCTAATATAAAATAATGCC
The DNA here is from genome assembly GCF_002007445.2 of Ailuropoda melanoleuca. NCBI lineage: Eukaryota > Metazoa > Chordata > Mammalia > Carnivora > Ursidae > Ailuropoda > Ailuropoda melanoleuca. Next base: position 97,980,640 of record NC_048222.1, on the reverse strand, counting down.
TATAAAACTCTTAGCATAGTGCCTAACACATATTTCATACTCAGAAGTTTTGAAACACATTATTTTTAATATTAAAAATTTCATTATATTGACTTTGGCCTCTTAAGGCTTTTAGTTACATCATTTAGTTAATACTTAGTTTTCCTCTGAGGCTTATATAGAGCTGGTAATGAGCTACTATGAAAAAAACTTTAAGTCTTTAAGAGAATGTTTATGTTTTGAAGCCCTCCCCAACCCTTCTCAAGAAGCCAAGCAAAAAGAAATATAAAAAGGGATGCCTTTTAAAAAAGCAACTCTTAAAAATAAGATGAACTTCTCTGTGGGCCACACATGGCAACAGAAACCATAAACAGAGCTGAGCTCTGGGACTACTGGACTCCTTACACTATGAGTTTTAGTGCTGAGGAATAAATTAAGCGTCCGCAGAAAGCTCACTGCCTAAAATCAGGGGTTAACCTCAGCTGACCACACAATTCAACAAAATTAGAAATCAACTAACATGGTTTTTCTTTTCTAACATAAAAAATATACATGGTTGGGGGAGGAAGTCACACACACAAAAATCAAAGTAGTACAGATTTTACTTATGTTAAAGCTATAACAAGTTATAGGGAATCTTAGCATAGGGTTAAGCAAATAGATCAGAATAGAATGAGCTCAGAATCAAGCACTTATATGGTAACTGAATGACAGGGTAGCATTTGAAAATACTGATAATTGGAGGAACACCAATACACATACAAAAATAAACAAGATCCCAAAATCACAACATAAGCAAAATTCAGATGGATTAAACACCTAAACATTAGAAACAAAATTTTTTTTAACTTTTATAAAGATGTAAAGGAGATATCTTTATGACATTTCCTATACAAGACCAAGAAATCACTATTATGAAAAATTGGTTAAGATTTCATTAAAATTAAAAACCTTTAAGAAAACTCCACAATCAAATACAAAGATAAATCATAAACTACAAAAGATAGTTGAAACAGAGGTAACAGATCATTAGTTAGTATTAAAAATACATAATACCTACAAACTGATAAGGGAAAGACAAAACATAATGGAAAAATGGAAAAGGGTATGGCCTCAGAAATCACACACTGCATTTCCTCAATCTCCTAGGAGTTATACAAGTCAGCACTATTCAATGTGTGAGACTATACAAGGGCATGAATACCAGGAGACAGACTATTGTGGGCATGTGGAGGTTAGCTACCACATGCACGAAACAGTATTTTGTAGTGCTTTGAAAACATACATATGCATTAAAAGTATAAGAACACAAACTAGAATATACACCACTTCTAGGACAATGGCTGCTTCTGGGGAGAGAAGAAGGGATGGGATCAAAGAGGTAACAAAAGTTTCAAATGCATCTAACAACATTTACATATAGATCTGAAGAAAATATAGTCAAATGCTAACATTTATTAAATCTGCAAGGTGTGAATATATCCTCTAATATTTAACTCTTATGTTTGAAATATTTCAATAAAAGTTTAAAAATAATGAACCCAAAGAAATGGAGATGAAGTTTGCTTTGAACATGTTTATTTCTGTACATTTTAAAAACTGCAATTTTGATGACACATAAAATATTTTTCTAATATCAAAATAAGTATCTGTTCGGTATAAACACACCATATGTGTTATCTTTAACTTAAAAAAAATCAAAAACTGTGACTTAATATACTAAACAATAGTATTCTTTGTCCATCTATTTGTCCCCTTTCATAATCCCCCTGTAGAGCTTTAGAATATAGTTCTGTACACATCTCCATATCTACAAAAGAATTAAGATGCCATATAAAGTTGTCTGTAAGTTTGGAGAATTAGTTGGCTTAATCACTGACACATATGACATAAACCAACAAAAAGAGATAGAACAACATAAGATATGGGACAAGTAAAGTAGAACATTGTCATTAAAGTCAAATAATATGAAACCAATCACATCGTTTAAATCTGATGCATTAAAAACAAAGTATCTTTAGAATTACATTTAGAATTTAGAATTATTATGTGCAAAGTTCAAAAAGTAATAGTACAGAGTCATAATTTTGATAAGGTACTTTATTTTTTTTTTGATAAGGCACTTTAAAGAGAACAATCAAACATACAACATCACAAAGCAATTAACCTGAGAAATAAACAGGGAAAAAATATATATATACACATTCTTTCCAGACAGGCTTTCATTTTCTGAAGTAAAAGCTTTTAAAAAAGCATCATGAAGAATAAAAAATATTTATCATATACTTTAAAAAATTGTCATCAGTTAAATTTCAAATTCCTGTAAAGAATGTCTTCCTTCAAGTCAGTGAGGTTCTGATTCAAATGTTTTTTAGAAAAGCAATTCTAATTTTCACACAAAAAAACAGCTTTTAATCATATTGTCAACTCTTTTATTCAACAAACATTTACTGGTTTTTGTATGACACTGTCATTTTTCTAGGTGCTAAGGATAAAGAAGTATGTAAGACACAATCATTAGTTCCAGGGAACTTGGCCTAGTGGAGCTGGGCCAACACTGGAAACCTTAAAGTTACTTCCCTTGGTCCATAAAATGAAGCTCAGCTTCAAACTCTGGCATTCTTAGCATCTTGGAAATCAAACAGAATAATGGTCTACCTGGTTTTTTTCTACTGGTAACGCTGTAGCATTATTAGCATTATCTACTGATGAAATTAACTTTCATAAAAGAGTCTATGAAAATTTAGAGGACAGGAAGTATTTAAAGATAAATATTGGCGAGCATCAAAAATATCATCGGTATTCTGCTTTCACAAAAGTGAGAAAACCAAGGAAATGTCATTCTGAATACACAGAACTGCTGGAGACAATCTTATACTTATGGTACACTGCAAACATCATAAATGAGGAAGTATTAATTATTACACAGCAAATCAGTTGTCAGGCTTCAAAGAATCATAGCCTTCTTTCAAGAGGTCCCGCCACGTTTTAAGGAAACGTGCATTTTCTGTACATTTGAAGGCAAGCTCTTCCACTTGAGCTGATACTGCAGATGTGGCTTCAAGAAGTTTGGTTAATGAAAATGCTGCCTAAAATGTAAAAAAAAAAAAAAAAAAGAGTCAAACAATGTACGTTTATCTTTCAGATTTTCATCTCATTTTATAAATAGTTAAAAATAGCTTAAAACCTTGACTCCCATGCCCAACTTATTTTCCATAAAAGTAACAAAACCTTCAAAGTAAAACACTAAAACACTAGCTTTTTCAGATAACCTAAGAAATTCTTTAGTATGAAGTAAGCTTTGAGGAAATATGTCTGCTGGAAAGATATCCATTATGCACCAGACATAACAAATCAGTACTTTTTTTTTTTTAATTGAAAATACACCAGGACCACCTGATTGGCTCAGTCACAGAGAGCAAGTGACTTTTGATCTCAGCATTGTGAGTTCAAGTCCCACGCTGGGTGTAGATTGCTAAAAAAAAAAATAAAATCTTTAAAAGAAGAAAAAGAAAGAAAATACACTAGACTCATACACTAGTCAAAAAGAGGACTTGGGATTTAGGTTCCAAGATGGCGGAGGAGCAGGAGACCTAAAGTTCGTCTGGTCCCAGGAATTCAGTGAGAGAGCTACCAAACCATTCCGAATACCTATGAATGCAACTGGAGAATGAAGAAAAGAGTAGCAGAAACTCTATGAACAGAAAGGCAACCACTTTCTGCAAGGAGGAGAAAAGATGGAGGAGGAGTAGGCGACCCTTTCTCAGCTGGTCCGAGTCGAGCTGGATATCTACCAGACCATTCTGAACACCCACAGAATCAGCCTGAGACGCAGGAAGATACATCTGGATCTCTACAAATGAACATCTCCAG